>NC_092342.1:227078409-227394090 GCF_046630445.1 Rutidosis leptorrhynchoides | reverse complement strand
TTGAGCAACTGCAAGGATCAAGTATCTATTCGAAGATTGACCTTAGGTCGGGTTATCATCAATTGAGAGTCAATGAAGTTGACATTTCTAAGAATACTTTCCTAACTCGTTATAGACACTATGAGTTTCTTTTCATGCCTTTTGGTTTAACCAATACTCCAACTGTATTCATGGATCTTATGAACCATGTATGCAAACCTTATCTTGATAAATTCGTAACCGTTTTCATTGATGACATCTTAATCTATTTCAAGAACGAGAAAGAGCATGAGCAACATCTGCAATTGATTCTAGAGCTCTTAAAGAAGGAACAACTGTATGCCAAGTTTTTCCAAGTGTGAACTTTGGCTACGAATCGTATAATTCCTTGGACATGTAGTAATAATGAAGGAATACATGTCGATCCTATAAATCACCACTACTCAGAAATTTTTCAAGAACTAGTCATGGAGGAAGTTCATAAGACTAGATATTCTAATCACCTAGGCTCTTTTAGCTGAAATTTCATACAATAGCAACTCTCACTCAAGTAGGTCCCCACTGTAATTAAGTGTAGACTTTGCTTTAACAAAACGTTGACCGAATGAGAATTTTTAGTCAACACTTCCTGTTAAATAAAGTTCATACATTTCACATCTCGAATCTTAAAAAGTGTCTTGTTGACGATAAACTCGTTATTCCCTTGAATGATCTTCGCATTAATTTCACTTCATCGAAAAACCTATAGAAGTTATGGATCGTGAGGTTAAACTTTTGAAACAAAGCTCTATTCCTGTTGTTAAAATCCGTTGGAATTCACATAGAAGCCTCAAGTATACCTGGAAACGTGAAGACCAAATGAAACAGAAATACCCACATCTATTCTCACCTGCTGATTCATCCGAGAACTCTCCCTGAAACTTCGGGACGAAGTTTAAATTAACAGGGAGGTACTATAACAACCCTCAATTTTCCCTTCTGAATTTACCAAGTCGTCCTTAGGGTTTCAAAGTCATGTTCTATGCATCATCATTAGGGTTGTTATCCATTTCGATAAACGAACATTTATACTTTCATTAAATGATCGTAATTATTATTAAAACCCTAATATGATATAAAACCCTAAACCTAACCTTACCTATTAACTACTAAACCCTAATCCCATTTAATATTGAATATTAAACCCTAACCCTAATACTAAATAAATAATAAAAACAATAAGTCATAAATTAAAATGTGACAATATAAGATTTAAACAAATGAGAATATATATATATATATATATATATATATATATATATATATATATATATATATATATATATATATATACATATATATATATATATAACTAAATAGAAGTAAATGTAAAATTAATAAAAGTTAGGGTTTGATAATTAATAAAAATGTAATTAAAATAATTACAACCTTAATAATAATGATAATAATAATAATAATAATAATAATAAAATATATAAATACTTAAATAAATAAAGAATGTCGTAAAAAAAATATATATATAAATACAAGGATCACATATATATATCGGCTCTAATGATCTTAGGGAATTAAAACTTGATTTATTTTAGCCTTCTCAAATCCTAGTTAACCTCTAATTCCTTCCTTGATCACCAAGTTTTTTGAGTAGGATTAGGAAACCTACAAAAGCTATATAAACCCTCATGATAATCAAGAAAATACGCCACAAGTTCCCTGCAAATCAGTCGACTTTTTATCCTGCAATAATCCAGTCGACTAATAAACCTGCACCATCTGTTTTCTGTCAACATAAACCCCTCATCCACCTGCAGTTTCAGTCGACAACAACATCCACAAAACCCTCTCTGCAATCGTGAATCATCACCACCCATCCAGCCTGCTGTTCGTGCTGTATCTGCTTCCTATTTCTGCTATTTTCTGTGCAATAAAGACAGCCCAAAACAATCATCCAAAACAATCCCTAATTACTGCTACTTGTTACTGTTTCTGTCGAGGTCTATTCTGACCCAAACAGACCTCAATTGGGTCGGTTGTTTGCTGCTGCTACTGGCCTCCTGTTCGCACCATATTTATCATGAATCCTTGGTCTTCAATCTTGTTAAGGTTGAGATCTCCGATTACACACTCCATTCATACTACTTGCGTGGATTTTCTTGCTTGCTAATAAGGTGAACTTCATAGCCCCTCTTTTTACTATTTCTTAACTGTTTTACAACTTTTGGGGTGAGACACATGCTTGCTTTTAAACTGTTTTATGCTTAGACACAAGTACTCAAACTTTCTTTTGATTAGTTCAAACTGTTGCTAACATGCTTTGATTCATTCTTAATCCCTACCATGATATCATTAATTACTGGAATTTGGTAAGCTTAGTTATTGTGATAGCGCTATTGAGGGTGACGTCTCTATCAGGATGACCGCTGGTCAATGGATACATAATAACGATGAACGACACGAACGTGATGTGTTTAGGGTAACTTATGGTTAGTATCGATATCATATATACCAGCACTACTACCAAACTGATTAAACAGCTTATTTAAATCTTGTGGTCTAAAACTTGTTATAATTATTAAACCTATGTTGTTCACTCAACCATTTTTGGTTAACACTTTAAGCATATTTTGTCTCAGGTGAAGATTGCTATAGATTATTTGCTATTTGGACTTTGCTGCTTTTGGAGTCCGCATTTATACAATCATGTTATTGCATTAGAACATTAAAGTTTACAGTTGTAATGACTTAACACTTTTCGCTGTTTTAATACATTGGTTATCAACTAAAACGTCTCATATAGAGTCGTTCTCGTTTATAGATACTTGTGTTGTGATATTGTGTAGTCATATTTCCCCGGCCCTATTTAGGGGTATGACAATGTGTCTGATCGAATTCAACTCACACCCATTCAATCGATTTAGTTATACAGAGTTGGGCTTATGAGATCCAATTAATCAAAATAAATGAATTTGGTTATTTGGGCTTGTTAAACTTGATATTTGGGCTCGTCTTTTTTTTGCTTTGGGCTTTAAGTATCAACGTATTAAAACAATTAAACGTGAGGTTTAATTCAATAACGAACGTACGGTTAAGTGGTTGGGCGTGTGTCTGTTAGACGAGAGGCTGAGGGTTCGAGCCTGGGCTGAGGTTGTTTATTTTTTTGAAGCTTTTCCTTTTAAAGTAGTAATATAATTATTATTATTATTAATATTATTATTATTATTATTATTATTATTATTATTATTATTATTATTATTATTATTATTATTAATATTATTATTATTATTATTATTATTATTATTATTAATATTCATATCATGATTTTTATTAATATAATTTATATTATTATCATTATTATTATTATTATTAGTATTATCATTATTGTTAAAATTATTATTATTATCATTATTGTTATTACTAGTATTATCATTAAGTATTATTATTATTATTATAGCAATTAGTATTATTATTATCATTAGTATTAACATGATTTTAAGATTATTATTATTATTATCATTAATATTAGTATTATCATTAAGAATATTGTTATTAGTATCATTATTATTAAGAATATCATTATTATTAAAGTTATCATTTTATATAAAAATTATCATTATCATTATCATTATCATTATCATTATCATTATCATTATCATTATTATTATTATTATTATTATTATTATTATTATTATTATTATTATTATTATTATTATTATTATTATTATTATTATTATTATTATTATTATTATTACAACAAATAAAGATTTTGTACATAAAAATATACTTATTACATATACTATAATTATATTAATATTACCTATAATTATATATTATACATATTAACATTTTATAATATATATACAAAATAAATATATAAAATATAATTTAAGATATAATATATAAATATATATCGGAATTTAGTACAAATTCTATATAAAATACAATAATAAATATATAAATATTATATAATTAATAGGTGGAATTAATTGATTACCATTATATGTGTTAATATATATATATATATATATATATATATATATATATATATATATATATATATATATATATATATATATAATGATATAGGTTCGTGAATTCGAGGCCAACCCTGCATTGTTCAGTTCTGTCGTATGCATATTTTTACTACAAAATATCATATCGTGAGTTTCATTTGCTCCCTTTTTAATCATTACATTTTTTGACTGTGAATTCATGCATAGTTTTAATAACTGTATTACAATATTTATATGCGTGAGTTTCATATGCTCTCTTTTTCCATACTTTTACAATATATATTTTTGGGACTGAGAATACATTAAATGCTTCTATAAATGTTTGACACGATAGACACAAGTAAAAGATTCCTCTAATGAATTATTATACAGACGAGTTGTTCTGTGGATTATTATATTGAATATCGCCCCTGATTATTATAGCTTGGTAACATAAGAATTAGGGAAATGGCTCCTAATTGACGCGAATTCTAAAGGTAGATCTATGGGTACTGACCAGCCCCATCTAGGTTACGGATGCATTAGTACTTCGAGGTTTATATATATATATACAGACGATACTTGTATATTACAGACTAAAAGTTCTATTTATTTTGGGGATATTCATGATGTGCTTTATATGTTAAGGTCGGTTGCCAAGCAAAGGTTATATATAGAGAGAATGATTTTACATACAGGTTATGTGTATGTTATTTTGTACACGAGATACGTGTACGGTTATTAAAAATCGCGAGGCAACCTACGGGGGAGAAAAGGATACGAACCTACTATGCTAAGCATCTATAAAAAATGGTTTCGTACACGAGATAGGTGTACTGTAGTTCAATCTTGTGGTCTATCAAAATGACTGAATTTTATTGTTTATGATAAACCTATGAACTCACCAACCTTTTGGTTGACAAGTTTAAACATGTTTATTCTCAGGTATTAAAGAAATCTTTCGCTGTGCATTTGCTCATTTTAAAGACACTACATGGAGTCATTCATGGCATATTTAAAAAGACGTTGCATTCAAGTCGTCGAGTTCAAAAAGACTGTTATTAAGTAAATGGCAGTTTAGTCGTTCATATTATTGGAAAGCATATATCATTTGGTTATTTTCAAATGAGTTGTCTTTTAAAAGAATGCAATGTTTGTAAAATGTATCATATAGAGGTCAGTACCTCGCAATGAAACCAATGAATATGAAACGTTTATAATCGATATGAATGGGTCGTTAAAGTTGGTATAAGAGCGTTGGTCTTAGCAAACCAGGTCTTGCATTAGTGTGTCTAACTGATAGTTGTTAAGATACATTAGTGAGTCTGGACTTCGACCGTGTCTGCATGTCAAAAGTTTTGCTTATCATTTCTTGTCGAAAATTACCTGCTTATCATTCTTAGTCTAGACACGTCTTACTGCATTGATTGCATAGATAGTGTATAGATAAATTCATATCTTAGCATATCTGTTACTGTAACTTTGCCTGACAGTTTCCAAAAGTTCCTCCGTAATCTACGGGATCTTCTGTACTATATATAGGTATTCTATATCTGAAAATCATTTCATGAATCCTTTATCTGATCATGCAAGATGGAACTCACAACTAGTTCAAGTTCCTCAGATTCCGATAGCTATTCTGGTAACTATTCTGATATGGATATTCACCTGAGCTCCGAAAGCAGTGTAACCGGAATGGATCAACCAATTAGTCATCTTCAATTCTAGATGAATTGGGGATGGGTTCGTAGTCTACTTAACCAATGGAGATGAGAAAAAGGCGATCCCTTTCACCCACCAAATTGCCCACTCGGCGAAGAACCTAAAGCACTTACCGGCGAACCAGTCCGAAACACCATTTTCACCCTCATTTCCAGAGTATCCCGCCATGATTATATAATATCTCAAATTTTAAACCTTATTCTTCCGCTCATTCCAACCACCAATCATTCCGGAGTAATAGAAGAAGTCAACGAGCTTCGCGCCTGAGTAATAGCTTTGAAGAATATGGTGGAAAACTTACGAGCACCAACATCATCACCGGCACCAACAGTACCACCAGCATCAGCACCAGTACCACCAACAGCACAAGCCTCAATATCACTCGCCTCAACATCACAATCTATATCTCGAGCATAATCATCGTTCTACATGGCGATTATGTAATCTCTAATGTTTTAGAAATTATGTATTCTAGTTCTAACGGTAAATCAGATGAGATTAATATTATATTAATTCATCAAATCCATGATTACATCTGAAGAAAATATATATGTATATATTTTTACAAAGGTTGTAATTACAAGTTCTCTTGCACAACTATTAATGATGAGAATATTTTAACGGGTAGGTAATACCCGAGAAACATTTAGATTTCATATTAACATGTTATATTGTACATTCTTCAATTCTAATTAAACCGTCATTGACTATACTACTTACATGCACTGATATACATATCCATTCACCAAAAAATAACCATTTTCCTTCAAATTCAATATCATATTTAGATTTTGACAGATCATAATCCAACAAGTGGCATAATGAAGAAATAATGGACACAATAAAAATTGATTAGAAACAAACTAATTAACTATATGAAATTCTGTTAAGAATCCATGCTAACAATATCCTAGCTAACTGTTCATATACCCGTTATGACTATTTCCTTATTACATTTTATTTATTTTCATTTTAATTATCGCAATTTATTTATCGCAATTTTAATACTCACAATTTTATTTATCGTCATTTACATACTGTTATTTATTTTATGCACTTTATTTATCGTCATTTAAATACTGTTATTTATTTTACTCACTTTACATATCGTCGGATAAATCGGGACACATGTACACAATACGTCGGATTAATTCTAAGACAATAAGTTGTACAATGGGTCATGATACGTCGATTAATTCTAAGATTATATATTGAACTATATACGTACTACTAACTGTGGACTACTGACTGTGGACTACTAACATTGGACTACTAATATTGGACAATTAAAACGAATTAAAACATTGATTATAATATTTGAAAATAAACATTTCTTCAATTTTGCCACTTGACTTCATCTTAAACAATCTTTTGTATCTTGACGATTACAATCCGCGTTCAAACCTTTCAAAATTCTTGAAAACACCTCGGATTGATAAACAATGATTCAGATATGGTAACATTGAATGCTGATGAAGCAGCAAAAGTTGTAGATGGTCTCAATGGCCTAAAGTTTGATGATAAAGAATGGAGTGTTGGAAACGCTTAATAGAAAACTTGGGACTGAAAAAAACGGATTGAGCAAACCATGAAGGAGACGGTGGACAAATCACAAGGTATAAACCTGTATTCAAAGAACCCATATGTTTCAGTGTCTGATGAAATCTTCAGCAAATGTCTTGCTTCCTACTTATTTCAATTCTTTGCAGAAAAAGTTTCTGCATCATCCTTTAATTTCAGGTACTTTAGAAATTATAAGATATCATCGTATCTTCAGTTATAAATTTCTTCGATATTCCTGAGGATACCTTCACAGCTATTCTTGTCCGAAATTATTTATCTCTTCGTGCTATCTATATTACATCATAAATTAAACTGTTTTAGTTTCTATATTCTGAAAATTTTGAGCTTAAATTATGAACGATTTCAAAGAGAAGTGTTGGGAATTGAAGCATGAGTTAGTATAATATAATGATGTCAGGCCAACGTGGTTATATTACAGTAAGTCATGCTAAATTTCTAATGTAACTTGATGATGATTCACAGACCCTACCGTCATCATGTGCCATGTTACATAACTTTTTCATTCTACTTAATCTCTAAGTCTATCATAGAAATATTTACTTGTTATTTCTGTTCTTTCATAATTCCAACAGTTTGCTAATAAATCATGCTATTACATTTTCTTTCTGATTAGAAGATTTTCTTTAAATTCCTTGAATTCCAGGAATCAACTGTGACTACGTCAAAAGTTAAGACGAGCCTGTATTTTCCTCATTTCACTCTTTTGTGATAGCTTCACTCGTACTCTTCACGTAATCGAAATGTTTTATCCATTTTACCCCATGGTGATAAAACTCTATTTTTCAACTCATATTCGTCATGAAAATATTCTTGTTGTCAACCATGATGATCTCAGTCAAATTTGGACGAAATTTCTTTAACGGGTAGGTACTGTCATGATCCGGAAAATTTCGACTTATTTTGAACTTAATTGTCTAAATGATTTCATAATTCTGACACGATAAGCAAAAAGTCTGTTATCCTGAGTCTCAAAATTTTTGAACTGTTTACATACATTCATTTAACCTCGACCAGTTTCGACGATTCACGAACCATTATTTGATAATAAATGTGTGTGTATATATATAAATATAAATATATAAATACATGTATATATAATAACTAAAAATAATAATATACGATATAATTAAATTGTTATTAAAATGAATATATATATATAGTATATTAAATATAATTATTTAATGATTGTAATACTCGTTTGATGTTCTGATTGATATTAAACAAGTTAAAAACGAACTTATGTGATTTTAAAAAATACGGTGATCCGAAAATGAGTGATATAAATTATAGACTTATTAGAAGTATATTTATAACCTAATTATTAAATCTTAACACTTTTTATATTTTATCAGGGATCAAGCGCGGATAGTGATTTAAATTTTTATTTAATAATTTTAAACAATTAATGACCGATTTTTACACATTAATAATGAAATAATTAAATAAATTTAATATAAAATTTTGGGATTTTTCTGAATACTTTTATCCGCCCCTCATTTTCAATGGAGCACGATACATCACTCTATGTAAAACTATCGGTAGAAGGACTGCTGAATTGTCGGTAGAAGGACTGCTGAACTATTGCATATTGTGAATCATGTGATTTATAATTATTATTATATTATTATTATTTTCTATCAATTACTGTTTTTAATTGGTGTTTGATTGACTAATAGTTAAGTAATCCGTGAATATGATTTCTCAAACAAGTTTACTGTTTGTGCTTATGCTTTATTTAACATTCTTTGTATATATAGATAAGCATGTAGATAGATAATACACACATATACTTACACATCAAGTTCTATCATCTTCAACCTTCCACATTCAAAATTTTATACCGCCACCATAACAAGTTCGATCACCACCTTGGGTTCATTGATCACAATCACCACTTAAACAACCATATTTCTATTTCTAATCAAATGAATCAAAAACCACATACCAACTTGTGTTCTTCTCCTTCTTCAAGAATACCGGCCAAACCCGACAACCACCAATCACCTTCTACCACCGCCACCTCCTATCTTCAACCTCATCACCACTACAAGATCACCAATCACTGCTACTGTTACTTGTTTTGTTTGAATTCCATCACTACCACCATGAACACCCCATTGATCAAACCTATCACCACCTTGAAACCCAAAACCACCATCTCTCTTTATTTTTTTTCTACAACCATCGAAGACCATACCACCGTCACACTTTTCCACCTTAAACCACCACGGCTTCCATAGTGAACCACCATCACCACCATCAATTTTTGTTCTTTTAAAATGTTTGCTTATTTCTGTCAGAGAACGAAGTCCCATAAACCCACCACCAACTCGTCACCCTTATTTCCTTTTCATTTATGTTTCGAACAAACTATAGCCATCTGCTTATTAGAACAAAAACACCATCAACCCTTCATTTTTATTTCGTTGGGTTGTATCAAGAAACTTCACCACCGTTGGCTTTTCATTCCCACCGGAACACACCACCAACCTACAACTAAAGCTTCACGTTTCTGTTTCTATATTCTATTTCTTGTATAATATGCAATAAAGATGATACATTGAACATAAAAGTTGTGATGAGTAAACAATGAAGATCTCGTTATTCTTGCTGTTCTTGCTGATGTTATATATATATATATATATATATATATATATATATATATATATATATATATATATATATATATATATATATATATATATATATATATATATATATATATATATATATATATATATATATATATATATATATATATATATATATATATTCAATCGATGGCAACAGCTAAGACGGCTGTAGTTTTTGTTTCACCTAGTAACCCAACACAACGCCATCGATCACCATAACTTTCATCACCGTTGATAATCCATCACCACCGATCACTTATTACTGCCGTCTTAATTATTTTCCGTTTCGAATTATTTCCACAAACCTATTTGCAGGCTGCTGCTACAACTGCTATAGTTACTATTAACGCGAAGGTGATAAAGGGAGGTGATGATGTTATAGTAGCAAATACGATGAGATGATGATGATGATGAGTCTGTATGATGATGTGTCTGATCGAATTCAACTCACACCCATTCAATTGATTTAGTTATACAGAGTTGGGCTTATGAGATCCAATTAATCAAAATAAATGAATTTAGTTATTTGGGCTTGTTAAACTTGATATTTAGGCTCGTCTTTTTTGCTTTGGGCTTTAAGTATCAACGTATTAAAAAAATTAAATGTGAGGTTTGATTCAATAACAAACGTACAGTTCAGTGGTTGGGCGTGTGTCTGTTAGACGTGAGGCTGGGGATTTGAACCCGGGCTGAGGTAGTTTATTTTTTTGAAGCTTTTCCTTTTAAGGTAGTATTATTATTATTATTATTATTATTATTATTATTATTATTATTATTATTATTATTATTATTATTATTATTATTATTATTATTATTATTATTATTATTATTATTATTATTCATATCATGATTTTTATTAATCTAATTTATATTATTATCATTATTATTATTATTATTATTATCATTATTGTTATAATTATTATTATTATCATTATTTTTATTACTAGTATTATCATTAAGTATTATTATTATTATTATAGTTATTAGTATTATTATTATCATTAGTATTAACATGATTTTAAGATTATTAATATTATTATTATTATTATTATTATTATTATTATTATTATTATTATTATTATTATTATTATTATTATTATTATTATTATTATTATTATTATTATTATTATTATTATTATTATCATCATCATCATTATTAATATAGTATTATCATTAAGAATATTATTAGTAGTATCATTAATATTAAGATTATCATTATTATTAAAATTATCATTTTATATAAAAATTATCATTATCATTATTATTATTATTATTATTATTATTATTATTATTATTATTATTATTATTATTATTATTATTATTATTATTATTATTATTATATTACAACAAATAAAGATTTTGTACATAAAAATATACTTATTACATATACTATAATTATATTAATATTAACTATAATTATATATTATACATATTAACATTTTATAATATATATACAAAATAAATATATAAAATATAATTTAAGATATAATATATAAATATATATTGGAATTTAGTACAAATTCTATATAAACTACAACACTAAATATATAAATATTATATAATTAATAGGTGGAATTAATTGATTACCATTAATAGGTGGAATTATTATTTAGACGAGTTGTTCTGTGGATTATTATATCGAATATCGCCCCTGATTATTATAGCTTGGTAACCTAAGAATAGGGAAATGGCTCCTAATTGACGCGAATCCTAAAGGTAGATCTATAGGTACTAACCAGCCCCATCTGTGTTACGGATGCTTTAGTACTTCGAGGTTTATATATATACAGACGATACTTGTATATTACAGACTGAAAGTTCTGTTTATTTTGGGGATATTCATGATGCGCTTTATATGTTAAGGTCAGTTACCAAGCAAAGGTTATATATAGAGAGAATGATTTTATACACAGGTTATGTGTATGTTATTTTGTACACGAGATATGTGTACTGTAACGACCAGACTTTTCGACTTATTTATGTGCTTATTATTTTCACGAAACTGCGTATTTGTACTTACTGAGCTATATTATATTCTGGTATCTTAATTCATGTTGATTACTATCGTTAATTCCTTACAACTTGCTATTAAGTACTTAGTTACTTAACTTGATCCCCGAATGCTTTTATGACCGTTAGTGTCACTTGTCGTTTAAAGCGAGCTACGTACTTGGTACACGTTTAACTTTTGTCATAATTGGAATATTATGACTACATAAAACTAATTGTTATTTTCTAATGACAATTACTTGGCTTATTGATTGCTTAATTACGCTTAGTAATTTACTAATGCACACAAGTTAGTCTTGTTGGACTTTCTACCTTATTGGACTTAAGTCCACCCTACTCTAACTAATGGACTTTTAAGTTAGCCCAATTTTAATGGAATTATGACCCATTAAGAAGTAGGACAAAAACCCATTTAGATGAGCCAACATACTAGCATTTTTGTTAACCATTACTACACATGTTGCATGGGATCCCAACAATAAGCACCACCTTTAGACCACCACCATGCAAAAAGCAAAGTTTTCCCCCCATTGTCCCCCCTAGGCTGTCGACCAACCATCACCTCCACCACTATATATATTAAGCCTCATTCACCCATTTCATACTTGATCTCATTCTCATTTTACACACACTTGCTCTCTAATTTTCTCTCTAGTCTTTCTCACACTAAAAAATGTAAGTTTTAAATTTTCTTCTTCTTTTTTTTTCGTCATGATCACGACATCATCATCATCTTAAGATCAAGCTTTTTAGCCTTTTGATCTTGTTATATCTTGTAGATTCAAACATTGATTTGAATCCTTCAAGAACATGAAAGATTCAAGCTTTCTAGCTTTGAATCTTCATTACTTTGTTGGATCTAAGTTTTCTAGCTTATGATCTCTTTATTTTTGTTAAAAGATCAAAACTTGTGCTTATGATCTTCATGAAACTTGAAGATCTAGCTTTTTGCTTAAAAGATCTTCAAGAACATGAAAGATTCAAGCTTTCTAGCTTTGGATCTTCATTACTTTGATGGATCTAAGCTTTATAGCTTAAGATCACTTTGTTTTTGCTAAAAGATCAAAACTTGTGTTTATGATCTTCGTGAAACTTGAAGATCTAGATTGTTGCTTTAAAGATCTTCAAGGACATAAAAGATTCAAGCTTTCTAGCTTTGAAATCTCATAGTTACTGCTAAGGGATCCAAGCTTTCTAGCTTAGGTTTTCATTACTTTTTTTGATCTAAGTTATGTGATTTAAGGTCTTGCTTGATTTGAATCAAAGTTTGTAGCTTTAATCTTGAATAGAACTTGTATTTGTGTTAAGATTAAGAACATGATGTAACCTTGGTTTATCATCCTTCTAAAACTCTTAAGTGAGTTCTATTTCTTCTTAGTCTTGACATTGTGTGTTGATGGTTGAAATTTGGTCAAAGTGATGCCAAAACATCAAGAGTTGTACACTTGAGGCTTATACGCATCAAGGATGAGAACCGTGATGAGCATCAAGCACCAAGAAACCCATGAGAGCACTTGTTTTCTATTTTTCGGGGTCTGATCAGACTCCTAGGACTTCTGGAAAGTTGATTTACAGATAGTTCGGTTCGAGAAGATGACTTTTCGTTTAAGACTCACCTAAATCCGATATACGGTGTAGGATTTATAGCCTTCCGAAAATCACTACGCCTTTGTAACGACGTACTGAAATTTCTGACCTACTCGCGCTTGAACCGTCGCCACGGTCAAATGACACCGAGTTAGGATCTGAAAATTTGACAGCGGAAAGAGGACTCACATACGGAGCCTTGGCGACTGACCACGCGTCTTTTCGGTTTGTATAGAGGTCGTAGCAGCTGTCCAAAGTTAGCCCTTTTGTTTCGATCTCTATTCTTGTTGATAACTTACTTTATCTTTTACGAATGATGATGATGATGATGATACTTAAGACTTAACTTATTTAATTTTAAACTTTTGGGGACAATTTACTGACTTAGTAACCTTTGACTTAGGTTGAGGACCTTTCGGACCAACTTACTACTTGCATACCATTCATATCGACTTTTACCGCATCTTTCACTGTGAGTTATAGCTCCCTTTCTACTTTACTATTTTTGGGACTGAGAATATATGCGCTTTTTATGTTTTACATACTAGACACGAGTACTTAAACTTTATATATGTGTGGGTTATATAACGGCACAAACTTCCCCTTAGCACGATAACGTTTAACTATTGGTTTTTGAACCGGTAGATGCGAATCTTAGAAGAGGATCCATAGGGTTTGACATCCCCACTCAGGCTAGTCGCGCTAGCATTTAATGGGTGTTTAATGCTTCTAGAACATACGCACTCGCCAAGTGTACTTTTAGGGGGTGATACTTATTTTACGTTAAGATAGTTACCGGGTGCATATACTTTTCATACTGTTTTGAATACGAAAGTGGTCTACATTATATCGTTGTTTACAAAAACTATAGCTCACCAACATTCGTGTTAACATTTTAAAGCATGTTATTTCTCAGGTGCTTAGACGTTGTTGCTTCCACTGTTAGACTTGCTGTTATAGACTCGCTGTGTTAGACTTCCGCTGCATTGTTTAGAGATGTCTCAATCATGGAACTTTTATTTTACATTCATAACTTATGTTACATTTGAACAATGACTTTGTAATGACCCTTGTGTCATGTACTTATGTTAATGCTTTCTATTCGTAGAAGCACATTATCTTTTGTAAAAAATTTGACGTTGGTAAAAACGTTACTTTTTCATGAATACAAAACTTGTTTTAAAACAGCATATAATATTATACCGTGTAATAGACCTGTTGTTGATGATCCATACATGATGGTTTTGTACGGGGCGTCACATTTAGTATCAGAGCATTGGTTGTAGAGAATTAGGTTGCATTAGTGTGTCTTGACCGAGTCGAGTAGGATTCACTAATAGGACTAATCTACAACTTGCTCGTTTACTTGTTTCTGCGGAACTGCTGCATGCTACTGCTTACTTTTACTGCTATATGAACTTGCTGTATGCTATTGCTTATTCTCGCTACTGCATGCTACTATCTGCTTTTGATTGCATGTTACTTCAGTATGATACTGTTAATATTGCCATGCTATGTACTGCTGTAGACGATCTAGGTTGCTGTAGTTATTATGCCCGATTACGTGCTTGCTATATGTCTTACTGACATGGAAAAAGTTATTTTTCCTTGTTCAGATGTCGAACATGCCGCCCCTGACCATTGACTTCGAGAGTGATTCAGATACGTCCGCTACTTCGCCTATTATTGTTGCTGACTCACCGCTACCCTCCGGTGACTCTGGCGATTCGTCTTCTGGGGATAATAGACACGCATCGGACCTAATGGACATCTCAGACAGAGACGAGGATCCCGAGGAGATCTCAGCTCCACCTAACCCTAGACTTTCGGGGCCACAGCATCATTCCGATGATACTGTGATCCCTGGGGGAAACTGGGGCGGTCCCTTCCGTAATGAGTGTGGATATTGGGTTAGACGCACCGCTGATGGACGATTCATGCTGATTCCACCGGCAGATATCAGGTCATGACCACTGGCCAGATGCTTTCTCCCGCCCGTGATGTACCTGCACTACCTTCAGACGATTCAGACGGATCATCATCCAATGACACCAGCGAGGAGGATCCCGAGGAGGATTCTGAGGAGGATTCCGAGGAGGAGCCTGTATTGCCTCCCTCTAACCAACCGAAGAAGCGGTACCGCTACGATGGTACCGTTATTTCAGGGATTAATGGAGGTAAGCCGTTCATGAACACACATGGATAGTTGGTTAGGGTCACCGCCCGTAAGCAGGTTGTGCCGTACCCTGCTGATCTATTTGTGCGAAAGGTCCCCGCACTGTGCCATCTACTTCTAGTGCTACTTCTGCACCATCTGCACCATCTGCACCACTGGCGCCACCTGTACCACCGGCACTGCCTGCCCCACCGACACCCCCCACCATCGAGGAGCTGACGAGGGGAGTGCATGCCTTACGTGCTTGGGTGACTGAGCTCGAGGACCAGGTGTCCCACATGATGGACATCATTTATCCACCATCACCATAGGACTATTGTATTAGATTTCATTATGTATTTTCGTTAGTAGTTTCATGTTTTTCATTCATGTATTGTACGAAACCTTATGAAGTTGTATGCAACATTTCTTATTATGAATGGAATTACAGTTGTTTGAATTATTGTACGGCGTTTTATTTAAGTTATTACATGTTAGTATTTGTGCTATCTGCTACTAGTTTGCCATGCTTAGTTAACATGTAATGTGCGGTTTCCATGTTGATTACCCCGTGCTATGACGTTATTGATTAATGATTAATGGATTTTGGCTTAAGTCGAAAGTTTTTTTTTGGAAGTTTGATGGTAAACGGAAGAGGTCCAAGTGGAACACCCACTGCAGCGCAAATTAAGAAGATGATAGCTGCTCGAGTAGCCGCAGCTATGGTGAATGCCAACCCACAAGCTCCACCGGCTAACCAGAACATTCAGAATGGGTGCACTTATAAGGAATTTCTGAGTTGCAAGCCCCATAATTTCGGTAGAACGAAAGGGCCAGTTGGGCTGACGAGATGGTTTGAAAAGTTGGAATCTGTGTTCCGTGTGAGTAACTGCTCCGAAGTGAATAAGACTAAGTTCGCATCCTGCACACTGTCGGATGGCGCTTTGACTTGGTGGAATATGTTCGCTGTGACGACCCAGAAATTTCGACCAAATTTAAACTTAATCTTGATACAATTTCGACACGATAAGCAAAGTCTGTAATGTTGAGTCACAAAAATTTGTTAACTATTTACATCAAACAATTTGACCTTCGACTACTCTCGACGATTCACGAACAATTAATTGTAAATAGATATGTGTGTATATATATAAATAATAATTGGAAGTATATTTTTAAATATTAAATGTTGTTGTTGTGAAATATGATATTATAATAATTATCTAAAAACATATCTATATATAAATAAAAGTATATTAAAAATAAATATTAAATAATTATAATACTCATTTGATGTTTCGATTGATATTAAGAAAGTTAAATTCAAACTTATATGATTTTAAAATAAACAGTGATATGAAAATGAGTTCTATAAATTTTAGGCTTATTAAAAATGTATTTAGGAAATATTTGTTAAGTTTTAACACTTTTTATATTTTACCCAAAATTGAGAGGGACAGTTGATGTTATTTTTATTTAATAAATTAATGATCGAATTTTATACCATAATGACTGAAATAAATAACGGAATTTAATTTAAAAATTTGGGATTTTTCTGAAAGACTTTTATCCGCCCCTAATTATCAAAGGAGTCGAAATTTAGTTCGCGAAAGGAATAGTATACGACGGCTAAGAATTCACACGTTTATATTTTAAATTAAATTATAATATTATAATATTATATATTTATATTCTATTGAATCCGTTAATTTATTGAAATGAAAACTAATTTGTTTGTTACTGTGCTTAATTGATAATTTGAGATTCTGTGCTTCACTTAAATTCATCCACGATTCTTGTACTTATATATTAATTATTATAGTTATGAAATTTATATTATGCCTCTTGACCTAAGCTAGTATCTTTTTCTCCCCACTTACAATCTTTACGGATATATAGATATAGGCAATGCATATATGAAAAATCACCACCACTTTCACTCTTGAATATCAAAAACCACTTGTATTACAACTAATCAAACCACTTTCTGTCTCCTATCTCTTTTCTTCTGTCTCTTTCTTTCTATATATCTTTTCATCCTTTCTTTATATATATAGATTGATTGATACACTAACATATACACATACACATATAGAGCTATATATATCACACTTGTTCTTCTTCCCTCCCTTCCTTTTATTTCTGTCGACACATAGTAACCCCCAGGCCACCTTCCTCATGCAACTGTCATCTCCACCATTACTATCACCTTTTGTATTTATTTTCTTTTCTTCATTCCTAGGCATTCTATTGTTTCAACCATCGTCCGATGCTGCTGTGATTTTTGTTTTTGTTATAACCATCGCGAGACACCACAAATTCAACTTCCTGCTTCGATTAACCACACAAACTCAAAACCCATTTACTATTTTTCTTTCCTGTTAAAGCCTTCGATCAAGACCCAAACACAACCCACATTAATAACTATCAATTCTCTGTTAAAGAACACCAACCACAACTTCTAAACAACAATCATAAACTATCATTTCAATCATCACACGACACCGGAACAAAACTACTGCTACAACTAATTTTTTCTGTTGAAGCTCCTTTATCAGCTGTACTGCTGCAATATTTTTTTCCTTCTCTGAACGACCGCTGCTGTAGAACATTTTCCTATTTTTGTTTCTGTCCATCTTGAAACATAAATATGAAACCCATTTGAGAGACGATGAACAATGAATTTAATGATGAGTGATGGTTTTGATCGAATAAGATATGATATTGATAATGATGATGTGATTTTATGTGCGAGAGTGATGATGATCACGATGCTAAAGGTGTATGATACATGATGACTGTAGAAATAAAAAGGAGATTAATGAAGATATTGCTCGATTAATGGTGTGATAGTGTTGTTGAATCTGTATTAAAATAAATCTAGTCGAATCCAACATACACATAACCATTTAATCGGTTATTTATTAGTATTGGGCCTATTGATCATAACTGATCAAATAAATGGACTTAGCATTGGGTTTGTGAAACTGTTATTCGGCCGATATATTTATCTTCCTATTTGGGCCGAATCCAATTATAATTAGGATGATGATGATGTGGGTTTTAAATTTAAGAAGAAAGACAGACAGAATTACTAGTTATATGGAATTAATGTGTGAATATAATCAGAAAAGTAGCAACAGAGGGATGGTTTAGGTGTGTTTTGAGTTATCGAGAGGTCGTGGGTTCGAGCCTGAGCTCATGCATTTTATTTTTTAGAAAAAGAAGAAGAGGATACAGAAGTAAAGGTTAAAAACAATTCAAGTTTGGTGTTATTTCAGAATTGAAACACATAGCGTAATGGTTAAGAATGTTATCGGGTTAGCGGGACGTCGCGGGTTCAAACCCGGACTTGGGCATTTTTTTAAGGACTACTTCATTGAGGTAGTTTACTTATTACTCATTTTTATTATTATTGTTATTATTATTATTATTATTATTATTAGGATTATCATGATTTTTATCGTAATTAGTATTATTTTTATATAACAAATTATTGACTTACAAAATAATGCTATCTATATATATGTATATATGTAATAAAATAACTATATGTATAAATATTAATATACAAAATAAATATATATAATCTTTAAAATAACAAATATATTACTAAACTAAATAAATAATCTATATAAACTAATTTGATTATTATTGAAATGTCCCGTTCTTATTGATTAAAAACGTTCCATATTAATTGATTTCGTTGCGAGGTTTTGACCTCTATATGAGACGTTTTTCAAAGACTGCATTCATTTTTAAAACAAACCATAACCTTTATTTCATAAATAAAGGTTTAAAAAGCTTTACGTAGATTATCAAATAATGATAATCTAAAATATCCTGTTTACACACGACCATTACATAATGGTTTACAATACAAATATGTTACATCGAAATCAGTTTCTTGAATGCAGTTTTTACACAATATCATACAAACATGGACTCCAAATCTTGTCCTTATTTTAGTATGCAACAGCGGAAGCTCTTAGTATTCACCTGAGAATAAACATGCTTTAAACGTCAACAAAAATGTTGGTGAGTTATAGGTTTAACCTATATATATCAAATCGTAACAATAGACCACAAGATTTCATATTTCAATACACATCCCATACATAGAGATAAAAATCATTCATATGGTGAACACCTGGTAACCGACATTAACAAGATGCATATTTAAGAATATCGCCATCATTCCGGGACACCCTTCGGATATGATATAAATTTCGAAGTACTAAAGCATCCGGTACTTTGGATGGGGTTTGTTAGGCCCAATAGATCTATCTTTAGGATTCGCGTCAATTAATGTGTCTGTTCCCTAATTCTTAGATTTCCAGACTTAATAAAAAGGGGCATATTCGATTTCGATAATTCAACCATAGAATGTAGTTTCACGTACTTGTGTCTATTTTGTAAATCATTTATAAAACCTGCATGTATTCTCATCCCAAAAATATTAGATTTTAAAAGTGGGACTATAACTCACTTTCACAGATTTTTAATTCGTCGGGAAGTAAGACTTGGCCACTGGTTGATTCACGAACCTATAACAATATATACATATATATCAAAGTATGTTCAAAATATATTTACAACACTTTTAATATATTTTGATGTTTTAAGTTTATTAAGTCAGCTGTCCTCGTTAGTAACCTACAACTAGTTGTCCACAGTTAGATGTACAGAAATAAATCGATAAATATTATCTTGAATCAATCCACGACCCAGTGTATACGTATCTCAGTATTGATCACAACTTAAACTATATATATTTTGGAATCAACCTCAACCCTGTATAGCTAACTCCAACATTCACATATAGAGTGTCTATGGTTGTTCCGAAATATATATAGATGTGTCGACATGATATGTCGAAACATTGTATACGTGTCTATGGTATCTCAAGATTACATAATATACAATACAAGTTGATTAAGTTATGGTTAGAATAGATTTGTTACCAATTTTCACGTAGCTAAAATGAGAAAAATTATCCAATCTTGTTTTACCCATAACTTCTTCATTTTAAATCCGTTTTGAGTGAATCAAATTGCTATGGTTTCATATTGAACTCTATTTTATGAATCTAAACAGAAAAAGTATAGGTTTATAGTCGGAAAAATAAGTTACAAGTCGTTTTTGTAAAGGTAGTCATTTCAGTCGAAAGAACGACGTCTAGATGACCATTTTAGAAAACATAATTCCACTTTGAGTTTAACCATAATTTTTGGATATAGTTTCATGTTCATAATAAAAATTATTTTCCCAGAATAACAACTTTGAAATCAAAGTTTATCATAGTTTTTAATTAACTAACCCAAAACAGCCCGCGGTGTTACTACAACGGCGTAAATCTGATTTTACGGTGTTTTTCGTGTTTCCAGGTTTTAAATCATTAAGTTAGCATATCATATAGATATAGAACATGTTTTTAGTTGATTTTAAAAGTCAAGTTAGAAGGATTAACTTTTATTTGCGAACAAGTTTAGAATTAACTAAACTATGTTCTTGTGATTACAAGTTTAAACCTTCAAATAAGATAGCTTTATATGTATGAATTGAATGATGTTATGAACATCATTACTACCTCAAGTTCCTTGGATAAACCTACTGGAAATAAGAAAAATAGATCTAGCTTCAAAGGATCCTTGGATGGCTTGAAAGTTCTTGAAGCAGAATCATGACACGAAAACAATTTCAAGTAAGATTTCCACTCGAAATAAGATTGTTATAGTTATAGAAATTGAATTAAAGTTTGAATATGATTATTACCTTGTATTAGAAAGATAACCTACTGTAAGTAACAAAGGTTTCTTGATCTTGGATGATTACTTGGAATGGATTTAGAAAACTTGGAAGTAAACTTGCAATCTTGGAAGTATTCTTGATTTTATGAAACTAGAACTTTTGGAATTTATGAAGAACACTTAGAACTTGAAGATAGAACTTGAGAGAGATCAATTAGATGAATAAAATTGAAGAATGAAAGTGTTTGTAGGTGTTTTTGGTCGTTGGTGTATGGATTAGATATAAAGGATATGTAATTTTGTTTTCATGTAAATAAGTCATGAATGATTACTCATATTTTTGTAATTTTATGAGATATTTCATGCTAGTTGCCAAATGATGGTATCCACATGTTTTAGGTGACTCACATGGGCTGCTAAGAGCTGATCATTGGAGTGTATATACCAATAGTACATACATCTAAAAGCTGTGTATTGTACGAGTACGAATACGGGTGCATACGAGTAGAATTGTTGATGAAACTGAACGAGGATGTAATTGTAAGCATTTTTGTTAATTAGAAGTATGTTTATAAGTGTCTTGAAGTCTTTCAAAAGTGTATGAATACATATTAAAACACTACATGTATATACATTTTAACTGAGTCGTTAAGTCATCGTTAGTCGTTACATGTAAATATTGTTTTGAAACCTTTAGGTTAACGATCTTGTTGAATGTTGTTAACCCATTGTTTATTATAACAAATGAGATGTTAAATTGTTATATTATCATGATATTATGATATATAATATATCTTAGTATGATATATATACAGTTAAATGTCGTTACAACGATAATCGTTACATATATGTCTCGTTTCGAAATCATTAAGTTAGTAGTCTTATTTTTACATATGTATTTCATTGTTAATACACTTAATAATATATTTAATTATCATTTAACATAATTAACCAAGTGTATCAATATCTTAATATGATTCATATGTACCTATTAAGACGTTGTTATAACGATAATCGTTATATATATCGTTTTCGAGTTTCTTAAATTAATAGTCTCATTTTTATGTATATAACTCATTGTTAAAATACCTAATGAGATACATACTTATAATAAAATCATGTTAACTATATATATAACCATATATATGTCATCGTATAGTTTTACAAGTTTTAACGTTCGTGAATCACCGGTCAACTTGGGTGGTCAATTGTCTATATGAAACCTATTTCAATTAATCAAGTCTTAACAAGTTCGATTACTTAACATGTTGGAAGCACTTAATCATGTAAATAACAATTTCATTTAATATATATATAAACATGGAAAAGTTCGGGTCACTACAGTACCTACCCGTTAAATAAATTTCGTCCCGAAATTTTAAGCAGTTGGAGGTGTTGACGTATCTTCTGGAAATAAATGCGGGTATTTCTTCTTCATCTGATCTTCATGCTCCCAGGTGAACTCGGGTCCTCTACGAGCATTCCATCAAACTTAACAATCGGTATCTTGTTTTGTTTAAGTCTCTTAACCTCACGATCCATTATTTCGACGGGTTCTTCAATGAATTGAAGTTTTTCATTGATTTGGATTTCGTCTAACGGAATAGTGAGATCTTCTTTAGCAAAACATTTCTTCAAATTTGAGACGTGGAAAGTGTTATGTAAAGCCGCGAGTTTTTGAGGTAGCTCCAGTTGGTAAGCTACTGGTCCGACCCGATCTATAATCTTGAATGGTCCAATGTACCTTGGATTTAGTTTCCCCCGTTTACCAAATCGAACGACACCTTTCCAAGGTGAAACCTTAAGCATGACCATTTCTCCAATTTCAAATTCTATATCTTTTCTTTTACTGTCCGCGTAGCTCTTTTGTCGACTCTGGGCGGTTTTCAATCTTTGTTGAATTTGGATAATTTTCTCGGTAGTTTCTTGTATTATATCTGGATCCGTAATCTGTCTATCCCCCACTTCACTCCAACAAATCGGAGACCTGCACTTTCTACCATAAAGTGCTTCAAACGGCGCCATCTCAATGCTTGAATGGTAGCTGTTGTTGTAGGAAAATTCTGCTAACGGTAGATGTCGATCCCAACTATTTACGAAATCAATAACACAAACTCGTAGCATGTCTTCAAGCGTTTATATCGTCCTTTCGCTCTGCCCATCAGTTTGTGGATGATAGGCAGTACTCATGTCTAGACGAGTTCCCAATGCTTGCTGTAATGTCTGCCAGAATCTTGAAATAAATCTGCCATCCCTATCAGAGATAACAGTGTTGGGATTTAACAAGTTCATAATATACTTAAACCATTTTAAGAATTAAGAAAGCGGAAGCATGTTAATTACCATTTTAGAACATGTTAATCTTTAACCAATTAAAGTTAAATACCAAATAGGATCAAGTTGTGAAACATACTTACAAACTACAAGTAAGAAAGGAGTTTATACCTTCTCCAAGCTAGGTATTGAGTGATGAAGATGATGATGATGAATGGAGCCTCAAATAGATGAAACCTTAAGTAGTTATACCCCAAGCTTATCACCAACACCTTGTACTTTGGTTAGGATTTTTTTACACTTGAAATGAGCTTAAAAGATCAAGATTAGGACCTTCTTTTGCTCCCTAAACCCCACGGTTTTCTGCTGTCCCAAACAGCAGAATTTTTGCTTCAAACTTAATGTATTTGCAAGTGTGTGTTTTTTTTAAAATGAGTCAACTTGCATGTATATGGAATTGGGAAAGTATGGCCATGAAATGGAATCTCTAGCATGTGTGCATCTAACTCCAAGGCCACTACTTCAAGTTATTATATAAAATAGTTTTTATAAAACATGATATAATTTATAAAACGAATAAGAGGGACAAATTTCATCTTGACTACATATGTCCTAGACATATACTTTGTATCACACCTGAGCTCTTCCTTATGAACTACCATATTTCAGAATAGCGAAGGAAAGAATCAAGGCACAATACTTGGTAAATATCTGAACCCAATATGTATCTCAGGTTAGAGGATACAATGATATTCGCCTTTACTCAAGATTACATGTGATCAACCACAAAGGCTCCATTTAGTAAATCTTGAGGGCGGGTCTTCCAATATTTGTATCCTACAAATATCTATGAACTTTAGTAGCATCCTTGCCCCACATTCAGTCCGTGAATGTATACCAATCCAAGTTCATAATAGTCTAAACCTCACACTTGCTCCCACAAATGTGATCGACTACGGAATTTAGAATAATAGCTTATTCATGGATAAAATATGCAAAATAGGAACCTGACTCATGATTAATAAATTAACATCATAATTATATTAATGAGTTTGAACAAATTTCGTTCCGTTACAATACTTAAAACAGATCATGACCAATCACTAGAATATCGAAGCCCTAATGCACTAACATGCCCTTGATGTTTTGCACCATGTAAGAGCTTCGTGAGTGGATCCGCTATATTTACATATGTGTGAACTTTGCGAATACATATCTTTCCTTTTTCAACTTCATCCCTTATGTAGTTGAATCTTCGCTCAATGTGACGGGTCTTTTGGTGAGCACGAGGTTCCTTGATTTGAGCAATCGCACCCTCGTTATCACAAAAGATCTCAAGAGGGTCCTGAATGGAAGGGACTACTCCTAAGTCGTCGATGAATTTCTTCATCCATGCAGCTTCCTGAGCTGCCAATGATGCGGCGATGTACTCCGAATCTGTAGTGGATAATGCAACAACATCCTGTTTTGAACTCTTCCAAGAGACCGCACCTCCATTTAATGTGAAGACATAACCGGATTGTGATCGAGAATCATCACGATCAGTTTGGAAACTCGCATCCACGTAACCTTTCACAGCGAGCTCTTCCTCACCAGACCCATATATTAGAAACATATCCTTAGTCCTCCTAAGGTATTTCAATATACTTTTAATAGCAATCCAATGACTGTTTCCTGGGTTATTCTGGTATCTACTTGTCAGGCTAAGAGCACATGACACATCCGATCTAGTGCATATCATTGCATACATGATTGGCCCAATGGCAGACGCAAATGGGACTTTCTTCATTCTCTCCTGTTCATCTTTCGTGGTGGGGCACTGAGATGAACTAAGGAGCGTTCCTCTTTGAATAGGTACCAAACCTTTCTTAGAGTTCTCCATCTTGAACCTTTTCAAGATCTTTTCAATGTATGCACTTTGATTCAAACCTATCAGTTTCTTGGATCTATCCCTGTAGATCCCAATCCCCAAAATGTATTGTGCTTCTCCAAGATCCTTAATGGAGAAGCATTTACTTAGCCAAGTTTTAACTCTTTGCATTGCCGGAATATCATTTCCAAATAATAATATATCATCCACATATAGTACAAGGAACATGATAGTGCTCCCACTAGCTTTCTTATATACACAAGCTTCATCACCATTTTTAATGAAGCCAAATTTCTCGGCTTCCTCATTAAAATGAAGATTCCACATTCTAGATGCTTGTTTCAATCCGTAGATTGACTTCTTTAACTTGCATACCCTTTTAGGATATTTCGGATCAACAAAACCTTCAGGCTGAACCATATAGACATCTTCCACTAGATATCCATTTAGGAAAGCGGTCTTGACATCCATTTGCCATATTTCATAATCATAATGAGCAGCAATGGCAAGTAATATCCTAATAGACTTTAGCATTGCCACAGGCGAAAAAGTTTCATCATAGTCAACCCCTTGAGTTTGAGTGAAACCTTTTGCTACAAGTCTAGCTTTATATGTATCCAAGTTTCCATGTATGTCGGTTTTCATTTTGAAAAGCCATTTACAATCAACTAGCCTTGAGCCAGTCGGTTGTGTAACAAGTTCCCAAACTTGGTTTTCATACATGGATTGCATCTCAGCGTTCATGGCTTCCTGCCATTTATCTTTATCAATCCTTGATAAAGCATCTTGGTAGTTTGTTGGTTCATCCAAATCAACCACATAGCAACCATCCATGAGAAACCCATATCTCTCAGGTGGATTACTAATCCTACCAGATCTGCGAACGTCTTGTGTATTTTGATCATCCATTTGATCATTCTCAACATTTTGATGTTGAGTGCTAGTGTCAGCCAATTGTGTATCATCTACTTGATCTTGAAACTCTTCAAGATCTATTTTTCTTTCACTATTTCCTTCCATTAGGAACTTAGTTTCAAGGAATTCCGCCTTCCGAGCAACAAATACATTCTGCTCGGATGGATCATAGAAATAATATCCCATATTATCCTTGGGAGATCCTATGAAGATACACTTCGTGGATCGTGCATTCAACTTATTAGGGACGTAACGCTTAGGATAAGCTTCACATCCCCATACCTTTAAGTATGATAGAGATGGAGGTTTTCCAAACCACATCTCATGAGGTGTTCATTCCACTTTCTTGGTTGGGGCCATATTTAAAATACGAGCTGCGGAGCATAGATAATAACCCCAAAATTATAGAGGTAACGAGCTTCTAGCCATCATAGATCGAACCATATCCATTAGGGTTTGGTTCCTCCTTTCGGAAACTCCATTCAGTTGGGGTGTTCCAGGAGGAGTGAGTTGCGAGATAATCCCACAACTTCTAAGATGATCTTGGAAAGTATCACTTAGGTATTCACCTCCTCTATCGGTACGAAGTACCTTGATTGTCTTATTGAGTTGATTTTGTACTTCGCTTTGATACTCTTTGAATGCTTCAAAAGTTTCGTCCTTATGTCTTAACAAGTAGACATATCCGAAACGACTGAAGTCATCAATGAAAGTAACGAAGTATCTTTCACCATTCCTAGTTATGGGCTTAAAGGGTCCACATACATCCGAATGTATTAATCCCAATAAGTCCTTAGCCCTTTCATAGGTCCCTTTGAAAGGTGCTTTAGTCATTTTGCCTTGTAAACAAGATTCACATACATCAAACGAGTCTAGTTCATTTAATTTCAAAAGGCCATTCTTTTGAAGTGTATGCATTCGATTCTTGTTTATGTGACCAAGGCGACAATGCCATAAGTAGGAATCACTCAAATCCCTTTTGAGTTTCTTGGTGCTAGTATGGTATATTGAGCTACTAGATGATGTGTCATCATGAACCAATTCATAAATTCCATTTGAAGGCGAAGCCTTAAAATAGAATCATTATCTAAATAAACGTGGATATCATCATTTACAAAATTAAGATAAAAACCACATTGTTTTAAACGGGAAACTGAAATAATGTTTCGACATAAATTCGGTGCATACAAAACATTGTTCAAAATAAGTTCCAAACCACTTGGAAGCTTTAATACAAAGTCTCCTTGAGCCTTCACTTTCACTTTGGCTCCATTACCCATAAAGAGACTTGATGTTCCCGTTTGCTTGCTACTTCTTTTGAACCCCTGCAAAGAATTGCAAATGTGAGTTCCACATCCAGTGTCTAATACCCATGTATTATAAGAAGTAATACTAAGCTCTATATATACCATATATATATTACCTGAGGTTTGCCCCGCATCCCACTTTTCCTTCAACTCCTTAAGGTAGACCGGGCAGTTTCGTTTCCAGCGACCCATTTCACCGCAACCGAAGCACGGGTCTTCCTTGGGGTTTGCTTGTCCGGCACCCTTTTGCTTCTTGTTCTTGTTTTTGGTTGGGGTAACCATCCTCCCCTTTCCCTTGCCTTGATGGGCGGGTCCTTTCCTCTTAGCCGCCTTTGGCTTAGAGGTGTTATTACCTTTGGACCCACCATCATTGATCATTAGCACGGGTGAAGTCCTCTTACCCATGCTAGTTTCTGCTGTCCTAAGCATGCCATGAAGTTCGCCAATGGTCTTATCCATCCCATTCATATTGTAATTAATTACAAATTGGTCAAACCTCTTTGATAAGGAGTTTAGGATAAGATCCGTGGCTAGCTCATTAGATATGTTGAGATTAAGACGGTTTGCGCGATCAATGAGGCTTTTCATCTTAAGGACATAAGATGAAATAGATTGGGAGTCGTCCATACGACATGCATGAAGCGCTCGAACGGTCTCGAAGCGCTCGACACGTGCTTGTTGAAGGAACACCTCCTTCAATTGCGTGATCATGTCGTATGCAGTATGATGCTCGAAATCCTTTTGGAGTTCGGGTATCATAGTCCCAAGCATTAGGCAAGCGACTTGCACAGAATCGGTGCAATACTTATCCCAATAAGCCATGCCTTCCGTATCATCCTCGTCGGGTTGATCGGGAATGGGGTCTTCCAACACATACGCCTTATCCTCAAGTTTGAGGACAATCCTAAGATTGCGGAACCAATCCATAAAGTTCGTATGGTTGAGTTTGTCTTTCTCGAGGAGAGACCTTAACGATAGGTTGTTCAAGTTAATAGGTGCGTTTTACATGTTGTTGTTATTGGCGGCCATCTACAAAATTTAACAAAGTTCATTTAAGTATCGATTTTAAATTTAACAATCAATACCCTTTAAATCCAATTGATATATATTAAATTTTAGAATCCAACGGTAAACCAAATTTCAGTTAGGTGACCTTTATCCCGTCATTTGATTTAGCTAGGTAGTCATTATATGATAATTGCAATCCTTTTGCAACTTCTAAGTTATGGGATCATGCAATCCTTTTGCATGACATATTATCCCATCAACGCCTATTTGTTCATCATGCTTCGGTGACCCTAAGTTTATGATTTCCAAATCAAGTCGTCCTACTTGTTTAGACATGTAAACTTAACATACAAGTGGTTAGGTGACCTTTATCCCACAAGTGTGCGAAATTTACCTTAATCATATTAGTTTGCTCATAACGGTTAGGTGACCTTTATCCCATTATAAGTTCCTTAATACGTCTAAGTGTCATACAATAGGATGGCATTTAAACTTGTTAACCTAGTGTGTTAAAGGGATTTTAAGTTTTCATTATTTCTAGTTTGAGAAAACTTTTATGCCATACACCAACATGCATTTAGTGTATGGTTCTTATGAAAATCCATTTTCATGTCATGTAACAATGCCAATTTTATTACTTTGATATAAACCATTTTATATGTGCAATCCGTTTCTAATTCTTAATAACCATTTATTAACGTCTTTTGCCATTTGAATTTACCAATTAAATTGTCATTTTAGTTTGTTGTTAACTTGTGTGATTAACTTGTAGCATACATACAATCCACAATCATACAATAAACAACCAAGCATGCAAAACAACATGTTCACAATCAAGCCTTTTGGTAAGCATTTTGTTTAGCCGAAAACAAAATGCCACCGGGTAAGGGGTAATTACACAAAGTAGGAGATTTCAAATCTCCCACTTAACCTTGCATCCAAATGCTTCTTCATGTGTTCTTCAAGTCTTCATCATTCTTCATCATTTTACAAAATATATCCTAATACATTTTGTTTAAAAAATGAAATTACAACCTAATCTATTTTACATACCAAATATAAAATAAATTACATAACCAAATGAATTATTACATGCCAAATGAGTAAATATTATTACAAACCAATTGAATAAATATCAATCAACCATGCATGCAACCAAACACAAGGTCAAGGCTTAGATTGTGAACTTTAACTACATAAGAGATAGGCAATACAGAATCACAAGTGATTGGCAGTACAGAATCACAAGTGACTGGCAGTACAGAATCACAAGTGATTGGCAGTACAGAATCACAAGTGATTGGCAATACAGAATGCAGAATCACAAGTGATTTTGGCCAAAATGACAAACCACCCAAAACCGAAAATTTTACATTCTACTTCATGCATGTTCATAGAATGCAAAATTATAGTGGGTTTAATAACCATCTCGAAGCATATTTCAACAACTTCGGCTCTAGATACCATTGTTGGGATTTAACAAGTTCATAATATACTTAAACCATTTTAAGAATTAAGAAAGCGGAAGCATGTTAATTACCATTTTAGAACATGTTAATCTTTAACCAATTAAAGTTAAATCCCAAATGGGATCAAGTTGTGAAACATACTTACAAACTACAAGTAAGAAAGGAGTATATACCTTCTCCAAGCTAGGTAGTGAGTGATGAAGATGATGATGATGAATGGAGCCTCAAATAGATGAAACCTCAAGTAGTTATACCTCAAGCTTATCACCAACACCTTGTACTTTGATTAGGATTTGTTTACACTTGAAATGAGCTTAAAAGATCAAGATTAGGACCTTCTTTTGCTCCCTAAACCCCACGGTTTTCTTCTATCCCAAACAGCAGAATTTTTGCTTCAAACTTAATGTATTTGCAAGTGTGTGTTTTTTTTAAAATGAGTCAACTTGCATGTATATGGAATTGGGAAAGTATGGCCATGAAATGGAATCTCTAGCATGTGTGCATCTAACTCCAAGGCCACTACTTCAAGTTATTATATAAAATAGTTTTTATAAAACATGATATAATTTATAAGCTTGCAATGTTTTATAAACTTGTTCTTTTATAAAATTAGATTTTATAAAACAAATTTTATAAACTTGCATCTTATAAATTATGTATACATTATTTATAAAACTAATTATATAAAATTCCATATTGTTTTTTATGCATACTTTATTTTATAAAACCAATTTTATAAAATGTAACATAACTTAATTAATTATTTAACCTATAAATAATTAAATCCATATCATATAAATTATTCCATAATTTATATATATATACATCAAGTAATAATATTTTAGAAAACCATTTTTCTAAAATTCAAGTGTTACGTATTTAATCAACAACCCTATCGCTAAGATCAAATACGAATAAGGTGTCAGTAAGCTTGTTATTGGGTATGACCCGACTTGGATCAAAACATATTAGCCACGTTAATTTAATATGTATCTCGGGCATACGAAATACCTTCAAATAGAGATTGGTATTCCATATCTGGAGACGACTTCCTTCAAATACAGTCGTGTTAACTTCTCCATCTTGTCATCTTCTCTTATTGGCAAGAAGTGTGCTGACTTGGTGAGACGATCAACTATTACCCAAATAGTATCATAACCACTTGCAGTCCTTGGCAATTTAGTAATGAAATCCATGGTAATGTTTTCCCATTTCCATTCCGGGATTTTAGGTTGTTGTAGTAGACATGATGGTTTCTGATGTTCAGCTTTGACCTTAGAACACGTCAAACATTCTCCTACATATTTAGCAATATCGGCTTTCATACCTGGCTACCAAAAATGTTTCTTAAGATCCTTGTACATCTTCCCCGTTCCAGGATGTATTGAGTATCTGGTTTTATGAGCTTCTCTAAGTACCATTTCTCTCATATCTCCAAATTTTGGTACCCAAATCCTTTCAGCCCTATACCGGGTTCCGTCTTCCCGAATATTAAGATGCTTCTCCGGTCCTTTGGGTATTTCATCCTTTAAATTTCCCTCTTTTAAAACTCCTTGTTGCCCCTCCTTTATTTGAGTAGTAAGGTTAGTGTGAATCATTATATTCATAGATTTTACTCGAATGGGTTCTCTGTCCTTCCTGCTCAAGGCGTCGGCTACCACATTTGCCTTCCCCGGGAGGTAACAAATCTCAAAGTCGTAATCATTCAACAATTCAATCCACCTACGCTGCCTCATATTCAGTTGTTTCTGATTAAATATGTGCTGAAGACTTTTGTGGTCGGTATATATAATACTTTTGACCCCATATAAGTAGTGCCTCCAAGTCTTTAATGCAAAAACAACCGCGCCTAATTCCAAATCATGCGTCGTATAATTTTGCTCGTGAATCTTCAATTGTCTAGACGCATAAGCAATCACCTTCGTCCGTTGCATTAATACACAACCGAGACCTTGCTTTGATGCGTCACAATAAATCAAAAAATCATCAATCCCTTCAGGCAATGACAATATAGGTGCCGTAGTTAGCTTTTTCTTCAATAATTGAAACGCCTTCTCTTGTTCATCCTTCCATTCAAATTTCTTCCCTTTATGCGTTAATGCAGTCAAGGGTTTTGCTATTTTGGAGAAATCTTGGATGAATCTTCTGTAGTAACCAGCCAATCCTAAAAATTGACATATATGTTTCGGAGTTTTTGGAGTTTCCCACTTTTCAACGGTTTTGATCTTTGCCGGTGTAACGACCCGGAAATTTCCGACCAAATTTAAACCCTAAACTCTATATGTTTCCGACACGATAAGCAAAAACCCTAATGTTGAGTCTAGAAAGTCTGAAATCTATATATGGATGATTAGTTACCCTCTTGATTAATCCCGACGATTCACGAACAATTATTTGTAAATAAATATAACTATAAATATAAGAATATATAATATTTTGATGAAAAACAACAATTAAATTAATTATGTAATGTTAATGTATATAAATATGTATATGTTAATATATAATATATAATTAATACTAAATGATATTAGATTAGTCATTATATTGATATTAGTAGTATTATGGTTATAATAAATCATTTTTGCTATAATATTATGTTATTTGTAAAATTATGAGATAGAATTATTGTTATTGACAAAAAGATTATTATTATTATTATTATTATTATTACTATTATTAATATTACTGATATTGTTATCATTGTTATTTCTTTTATTATTATTATTTGTTTCATTAATAATACATACTAATATTTGTATAATAAATATTATTATGTTTCTTTCTAAATATTTAAAATACAAATATAAATGTAATTAATGTATAATATGAAATACGTTTTTTTTATTTTTCCAAATCCCTTTCAAACTGTTAAATTTGTCCCCTATCTGATAAATGTATCGACATCCATAGATTCCAAATACAAATTGATATCGATTTCTTTATCTTTTTCTTATTGTTTTTTTTTTTTTACTAATGGAATAAAGCTATTGATTCATTTTGTTATAAAGCTCGATGTATTCCAGCTGTTACCAGTTATCAATCAACTTCACAATTCACACTTTCATCTAACAGTTTTTATGTAATTAAATTTAAACAGAAAAGGGAACCATATAACTCGCGTATCCCTGTTTATTCTTCTTTTTAACATTCCAACGAAACCGACTTGGGTTTCCTACTATTCGAACAAAACATATCACCACTACACCACTTTACAACCATCGAGCATCACCACTGTTATGAGTGTATTTTCTGTTTCTGTTCGACCCATACAACCACAACCAAAACCATTTTGCATCAGCAACACACCACCCTAAACATCGACCATCATCTTCGATCATTTAACTTGAACCATCACCTACATAAAATGAACCACTTACTTCTGTTTCTACTTCAATCATTGACCCAAGAAAACTCAAAACACCTTCTGTTCGGTTTATCTCCACCATTGAAACCCAACCACTTCGATTAAACTAATGATACTATTCTCGTTTAACTCCATCGAACATCAAACAAACAATTCAAGCAACTACCATAAAACTGCTTTATATCTATTAACCTCATTTGTTTTCGGTTTTCTTTGATCATCATCGAACGTCAATTAAGCTTGCTATCTTCTGTTTATCCCTTGGATCGAACCAGTAAACAACCCACAATCATAAAACCTCAACTGCAACTAATACCACCACTTACAACTTCCAACAAATCAAAATATACCATTACCTATTGCTGCAATCTTCTGCTTATCAAGAACAACTATTAATTTAACGGTCTGTTATCGGGCCAAATTATCACCATAGTTGCTTCTTGTTTTCCCCTTCGAAAACCCACCTAAACAATAACCTGCAAATATCGACGAAGATGATAAATTGATGATGAACCGATGATAATGAAGTTGTGATAGTATTTCAATAATGATAAGGATGATGACGATGAGGTTGTTGGTGATGATAATCATAAATGATGAATAAGAGATAAAAAGTAATATACACGTATTAATGCATAAAGCTAAATCAACTTAACTTATCTTTTTCCTTTATCTTTCATCATCAATAGAGCATACAACCAAAATTCTTGTCTTCCACTACAAATGGTACAATTTCGTTGAGTAAGAAAAAAAAACGAGGTGGGTTGAGGTGTCTTGGGGACCACGAGCAATTATTTCCATGAGAGTGCTGCTGTACGTTTATCTGTTTTTCTGTTATCTTTACAAACCGAACCCTAGGTCAAACATGTATCTTTGATGGGCTTCCGGTCGAGCAGTTTATGGAACTCAAACAACCACGAGATTCAATCAATACTTAGTTGGGCTTAGTTAGTTTTCACTTGGGCCGAGATAATCCAAGTAACTGTTGGGCCGAGGCCCTTTTTATTTTTCCTGATTGGCCAGACGTTAATAATGTGGTGAAGAAGAGGAAAACAGACAGACAATAGATATATTGATATGGTTTAGACATTAACTCAGAAAAACGTTAGTGGTCTGATGGTTAGGGAGTGTTGTGTGTGTGCAAGAGGTTGCGAGTTCGAGACTGGACAAGGACATTTTTATTTTTAAGACCTATTCTTCAAAGGTAGTATTATCATTAATATTATTTATTATAAATATAATTACCATCATTATTATTATATTTATCATTATTATTATAATTATCATTAAACATGATTTTTCTATTTAATATTATTATTATTATTATTATTATTAATATTAATTTACTAAATAAATATTAGTTATATAAAAATATATTTAAATACATATAACATAACTAAATTAGTATTTTCATGATAAATAATAATTATTATCCAAAGTAAATAAAGTAAATATATTTAATCAAATGAAACCTATAAATTATTAAAATATAATATCACTAAGTATAATGAATAAATTGTTCAATTACGATTACAGTATGTTAATATGTACAATTGATATATAGGTTCGTGAATCCGAGGCCAACCCTACCCTTATTCAATGATGTTATATGTATTTTTACTACAAAATACAGTATGGTGAGTATATAGTCCCTTTTAAACTTTAAATATTTTTGGGCTGAGAATACATGCGCTATTTTTAAATGATTTACGTTATGGACACAAGTGACTAAAATTACGTTCTACATGGGTTTGAATCAAAAATCCCCTAGCTTGGTAACTTTAACTATTGGTTTATGAACTGGTAGGCGCGAATCCTAAAGATAGATCTATCGGGTTTTACACCCCCACCCAGATGTTGTTCTAGTCACTACTAAACTAGAAGAACGGGTGTTTAGTACTTCGAGGTTAACGGAACACACTTGATTCGGTGCACATATTATTATAACTCAGGGGTACACACTCTTGTTAAGGCTAGTTACCGGGTGCCCACTGCAGGGAATGCTTTTCATACACTTGCGAGTGTATTATATCTTTATATATGAAATCTTATGGTCCATAGTTATAACGCTGCTAGCATCAAACCTATATATCTCACCAACGTTATGTTGACTTTTTAAAGCATGTTATTCTCAGGTACGAATTAAGTCTTCCGCTGTGCATAAACTCATATTAAGGACCTTATTTGGAGTCGATCATCGCAATGGAACCAGATGTTGATGACTTTGTCCAGATGGATTGGGTCGGGTCGTCTCATGTGGTATCAGAGCGTTGGTCTTAGCGAACCAGGCCTTGCATTAGTGTGTCTGACTGGTAGTTGTTAAGATACATTAGTGAGTCTGGACTTTGACCGTGTCTACTTGTCAAAAGTTTTGCTTATCATATCTAGTCGGAAACCCTCTGTTTATCATCCTTAGGGAATTGCCTGCTTATCATTCTTAAGTCTAGACACGTCTCACTGCATTTAGTGCATCGATAGTGTATAGACAAAATTCATATCTTAGCGTATCTGTTACTATAGAATTGCCTGACTCATGTCGTAAATTCCCCCGTAGTCTGCAAAATCTTTAGTACTATATACGTAGATATTCTATGAAGTTAGAATATCATCCTATATTCGAAAATCATTTCACATCGAAGATCCTTTTCATTCACCAAATTGCTCTCTTAGCGATGAACCTGAAGCATATACCGGCGAACCTGTTCGAAACACCATTTTCTCTTTCATTCTAGATTATCTTGTTACGAATATATACCATTCCATATTTCGAATCTTATTCATCCGTTTACTCCAACCGTCAATCAATCCGATGTACTAACAGAAGTTAACGAACTACGCGCTCGCGTGACGATTTTGGAGAACATGGTACTAGGATTACAAACACCAGCAGCAGCATCAGCAACATAATTTGTATCACTATCATCAACGTCAACGGTATCCCTATCACCCTTAAACCACGACCACGTCGTAAACCTCAACGTCACAAATTATACCTCGAGCATAATCACCGTTCTACGTATCGTTCTATCTACTCTATGTTCGTTCTACATATCGTTCTACATCAACTATCTTCGCTTTACGTATCATCCTACCTCATTTATCTTCACTCGACATGGCGATTATGTAATTTCTAAAAGTTTTAGAGATTATGTAATCTAGTATTAACGATAAATCAAATGAGTTTAATATCCTATTGACTCATTAAAATGATTACATCCGACGAAAATATATATGAAAGTATATTTTCATAAAGATTGTAATTAAAAATTCTTTCGTACAAACTGTTAATGATGAAAATATTTTAACGGGTGGGTAATACCCAAGGAATATTTAAAATTCACATTAACAAGTTACCCTGTACATTCTTCGAATCTGATTCAACGGTCATTTATTATCCTACTTACAACCACCGATATTCATATCCGCTCGCCCTGGAATAACCATTTTCATTCGAAATTCATATTCGGATTTTGACCTATCAGAATTCAACAAGTGGCATAACGAAGAAAACATTGGACAAAAATAAAAAGGTTTAGAAACAAACGAATTAATTAATTGGAATTGTGATAGGATTTCACGCTAACTGTTCCGGCTAACTATTCCCAGCTAACTGATTAACATTTAATTTATCACAATTTACATTCTCGCAATTTTATTTATCGTCATTTAATTTCTGTTATTTATTTTTACGCACTTTAAATAACGGGACACGTATGCAAGGTTTCGACTTATCATATCGACCCATCTATATATATATTTCGGAACAACCGTAGACACTCTATATGTGAAGGTGGGGAGTTGGCTATACAGGGTCGGAGTTGATTCCAAAATATATATATACTTTGAGTTGTGATCGACACCGAGACCGGTACACGGGTCACGATACATATTATTTAATTCGAATATTATATATTAAATTATATATGAATCATTGAACCATCGGACTATTAGACTGCTAACTTTGGACAATTAAAATGAATTAAATTAAAATATTGATTATAACATATGAAACTAAATAATTCTTCAAGCTTGCCACTTGATTTCATCTTAAACCTCATTGTATCTCGACAATTATAATTTGTGTTCAAATCTTTTCATGATTCTTGAAAACACCTTGACCGAGAAGTTGAACCAGCCGCACCTCGTCTATGAAAGAAAGATTTATGCATGCACCTGAAAAACTTTCGAAACCGAAGTTATAGTTAAAACATATCCGTGTCGAATTTCTTATCATTCATTAGCAAAAACAATCACACGATTCCTTTTTAATTAGCTAATTTTGTCACAACTCCACCTTGACTTCTCAATAAGACTACTCTTATTATAACCTCGATATATATACGTTGTCCTTTCGCCGTCGTTACTGGAGGACCTTTCATATTACATGACGTCATGTACCAGCAGCTCGGCATCCCTTTGGCGGAATCCGCAAGCAAGGTTGGAGAACTCGGATCTCGGGGAGATCTCGGGAGATTTACAACACTGTCCGCAAGTCGTATTTTGAAAAATCTGACAGAACTTCTCCAGCTATACTTATGACGTTTATCTCTAAGAATTTCATACCTCGAATTTCAAAGAATCCAAACGATTCAGTACCTGCTGAACCCATTATTAAGAACCCTATTCGATATTCTAAATCATGCCAGATGATATTTTTCGTCATCACTTTATCTTAGATATTATAAGATATCTTCATATCTTCCGTTATACATATTCTCCATATTTCTGGAGATATTTTCATAACTATTCCTATCTGAGATCATTTATCTCTCCGTAAAATATGCGTTATAACATAAAAGAAACTGTGTTAGTTTCTAAATTCTGAAACCTTCAAGTTTAAAATATGAATGTTCTGAAGCAGTGTTGGGAACTGATGCATGAATTAGTATAATATAATGAAACTTGATCAACTTCATTATATTACAGTAATGCATGTTAAGTTCTAATGAAGCATGATGATTCACAGTACCATCATCATGTGCCATGTTACACGGCTCTTACATTCTATCCAATCTCCAAACATATTAGAGCGTATCACCCAGATAGTTCTAATTTTCCGAAATATTCTGGTAATTTGACAAATTAAAATCGTACCATTACCATTCCTTTCTGAGAACATTAGTCATGTTCATTCCAAATTTTATACCTACGAATTCCGAACCATTGCTCGCTTGGCTTGAGGACGGGAAGAGGAAATGAAAGAATGAAGCTCCAAAATAGAAACTAGAGTATAAATCGCAGCAAATAGGAGAAAGAGTAGAAGATATAGGATATGGAAATAAGGGAACGAAGGGGGTAGTTGTATAAGTGAAATATCCGACAAAGAAATCACAACAGATTTGCCACATTAAATCAAAGGAGATTCTGTTTCCTAAATCGCCGAAGAACCAAATCTTATTACAAAAAATTTTCTTTAAATCTCGTGAATTCCGAAAATCAATCATAACCACGTCATCAGTTACAACGATACCATATTACTCATTTCACTCTCTTTTGTGATAGCTTCGCTCGTACGCTTCACATGATCGAAATGTTTTATCTATATCTATCAATAATGATAAAACTTCATAATCACCTCATAATTGTCATGAAAACATTCCTATTGTTATTTATGACAACCTCTACCAAAATTTCGAGGACGAAATTTCTTTAACGGGTGGGTACTGTAACGACCCGGAAATTTCCGACCAAATTTAAACCCTAAACTCTATATGTTTCCGACACGATAAGCAAAAACCCTAATGTTGAGTCTAGAAAGTCTGAAATCTATATATGGATGATTAGTTACCCTCTTGATTAATCCCGACGATTCACGAACAATTATTTGTAAATAAATATAACTATAAATATAAGAATATATAATATTTTGATGAAAAACAACAATTAAATTAATTATGTAATGTTAATGTATATAAATATGTATATGTTAATATATAATATATAATTAATACTAAATGATATTAGATTAGTCATTATATTGATATTAGTAGTATTATGGTTATAATAAATCATTTTTGCTATAATATTATGTTATTTGTAAAATTATGAGATAGAATTATTGTTATTGACAAAAAGATTATTATTATTATTATTATTATTATTACTATTATTAATATTACTGATATTGTTATCATTGTTATTTCTTTTATTATTATTATTTGTTTCATTAATAATACATACTAATATTTGTATAATAAATATTATTATGTTTCTTTCTAAATATTTAAAATACAAATATAAATGTAATTAATGTATAATATGAAATACGTTTTTTTTATTTTTCCAAATCCCTTTCAAACTGTTAAATTTGTCCCCTATCTGATAAATGTATCGACATCCATAGATTCCAAATACAAATTGATATCGATTTCTTTATCTTTTTCTTATTGTTTTTTTTTTACTAATGGAATAAAGATATTGATTCATTTTGTTATAAAGCTCGATGTATTCCAGCTGTTACCAGTTATCAATCAACTTCACAATTCACACTTTCATCTAACAGTTTTTATGTAATTAAATTTAAACAGAAAAGGGAACCATATAACTCGCGTATCCCTGTTTATTCTTCTTTTTAACATTCCAACGAAACCGACTTGGGTTTCCTACTGTTCGAACAAAACATATCACCACTACACCACTTTACAACCATCGAGCATCACCACTGTTATGAGTGTATTTTCTGTTTCTGTTCGAGCCATACAACCACAACCAAAACCATTTTGCATCAGCAACACACCACCCTAAACATCGACCATCATCTTCGATCATTTAACTTGAACCATCACCTACATAAAATGAACCACTTACTTCTGTTTCTACTTCAATCATTGACCCAAGAAAACTCAAAACACCTTCTGTTCGGTTTATCTCCACCATTGAAACCCAACCACTTCGATTAAACTAATGCTACTATTCTCGTTTAACTCCATCGAACATCAAACAAACAATTCAAGCAACTACCATAAAACTGCTTTATATCTATTAACCTCATTTGTTTTTGGTTTTCTTTGATCATCATCGAACGTCAATTAAGCTTGCTATCTTCTGTTTATCCCTTGGATCGAACCAGTAAACAACCCACAATCATAAAACCTCAACTGCAACTAATACCACCACTTACAACTTCCAACAAATCAAAATATACCATTACCTATTGCTGCAATCTTCTGCTTATCAAGAACAACTATTAATTTAACGGTCTGTTATCGGGCCAAATTATCACCATAGTTGCTTCTTGTTTTCCCCTTCGAAAACCCACCTAAACAATAACCTGCAAATATCGACGAAGATGATAAATTGATGATGAACCGATGATAACGAAGTTGTGATAGTATTTCAATAATGATAAGGATGATGACGATGAGGTTGTTGGTGATGATAATCATAAATGATGAATAAGAGATAAAAAGTAATATACACGTATTAATGCATAAAGCTAAAGCAACTTAACTTATCTTTTTCCTTTATCTTTCATCATCAATAGAGCATACAACCAAAATTCTTGTCTTCCACTACAAATGGTACAATTTCGTTGAGTAAGAAAAAAAAACGAGGTGGGTTGAGGTGTCTTGGGGACCACGAGCAATTATTTCCATGAGAGTGCTGCTGTACGTTTATCTGTTTTTCTGTTATCTTTACAAACCGAACCCTAGGTCAAACATGTATCTTTGATGGGCTTCCGGTCGAGCAGTTTATGGAACTCAAACAACCACGAGATTCAATCAATACTTAGTTGGGCTTAGTTAGTTTTCACTTGGGCCGAGATAATCCAAGTAACTGTTGGGCCGAGGCCCTTTTTATTTTTCCTGATTGGCCAGACGTTAATAATGTGGTGAAGAAGAGGAAAACAGACAGACAATAGATATATTGATATGGTTTAGACATTAACTCAGAAAAACGTTAGTGGTCTGATGGTTAGGGAGTGTTGTGTGTGTGCAAGAGGTTGCGAGTTCGAGACTGGACAAGGACATTTTTATTTTTAAGACCTATTCTTCAAAGGTAGTATTATCATTAATATTATTTATTATAAATATAATTACCATCATTATTATTATATTAATCATTATTATTATAATTATCATTAAACATGATTTTTCTATTTAATATTATTATTATTATTATTATTATTAATATTAATTTACTAAATAAATATTAGTTATATAAAAATATATTTAAATACATATAACATAACTAAATTAGTATTTTCATGATAAATAATAATTATTATCCAAAGTAAATAAAGTAAATATATTTAATCAAATGAAACCTATAAATTATTAAAATATAATATCACTAAGTATAATGAATAAATTGTTCAATTACGATTACAGTATGTTAATATGTACAATTGATATATAGGTTCGTGAATCCGAGGCCAACCCTACCCTTATTCAATGATGTTATATGCATTTTTACTACAAAATACAGTATGGTGAGTATATAGTCCCTTTTAAACTTTAAATATTTTTGGGCTGAGAATACATGCGCTATTTTTAAATGATTTACGTTATGGACACAAGTGACTAAAATTACGTTCTACATGGGTTTGAATCAAAAATCCCCTAGCTTGGTAACTTTAACTATTGGTTTATGAACTGGTAGGCGCGAATCCTAAAGATAGATCTATCGGGTTTTACACCCACACCCAGATGTTGTTCTAGTCACTACTAAACTAGAAGAACGGGTGTTTAGTACTTCGAGGTTAACGGAACACACTTGATTCGGTGCACATATTATTATAACTCAGGGGTACACACTCTTGTTAAGGCTAGTTACCGGGTGCCCACTGCAGGGAATGCTTTTCATACACTTGCGAGTGTATTATATCTTTATATATGAAATCTTGTGGTCCATAGTTATAACGCTGCTAGCATCAAACCTATATATGTCACCAACGTTATGTTGACTTTTTAAAGCATGTTATTCTCAGGTACGAATTAAGTCTTCCGCTGTGCATAAACTCATATTAAGGACCTTATTTGGAGTCGATCATCGCAATGGAACCAGATGTTGATGACTTTGTCCAGATGGATTGGGTCGGGTCGTCTCAGCCGGGTCCACCTGGATACCTTCTTTGTTCACTATGTGACCGAGGAATTGAACTTCTTCCAACCAAAATGCACACTTTGAAAACTTAGCGTACAGTTTTTCTTTCCTCAATACTTCTAGCACTTTTCTCAAATGTTCTTCGTGCTCTTGATCATTCTTTGAGTAAATAAGTATGTCATCGATGAAAACAATGACAAACTTGTCAAGTAATGGCCCACACACTCGGTTCATAAGGTCCATGAACATAGCTGGTGCGTTAGTCAATCCAAACAGCATAACCATAAACTCGTAATGACCATAACGCGTCCTAAAAGCAGTTTTTGGAATATCATCCTCCTTTACTCGTATTTGATGATATCCAGAACGTAAATCGATCTTTGAATAAACCGACGAGCCTTGTAGTTGATCAAATAAGTCGTCAATTCTCGGCAGTGGATAACGGTTTTTGATGGTAAGTTTGTTCAACTCTCTGTAGTCAATACACAACCTAAATGTACCATCCTTCTTCTTGACAAACAAAAAAACAGGAGCTCCCCATGGTGATGTGCTTGGTCGAATGAAACCACGTTCTAATAGTTCTTGCAGTTGGCTTTGCAGTTCTTTCATCTCGCTGGGTGCGAGTCTATAAGGAGCACGAGCTATTGGTGCAGCTCCTGGTACAAGATCTATTCGAAATTCAACAGATCGATGTGGAGGTAGTCCCGGTAATTCTTTCGGAAATACATAGAGAAATTCTTTTTTGACGGGAACATCATTGATGCTCTTTTCTTCAGTTTGTACTTTCTCGACGTGTGCTAGAACAGCATAGCAACCTTTTCTTATTAGTTTTTGTGCCTTCAAATTACTAATAAGATGTAGCTTCATGTTGCCCTTTTCTCCGTACACCATTAAGGGTTCTCCTTCTTCTCGTACAATGCGAATTGCATCAAAACTCCCTAACTCTACTGGTATCAAATCAATCTTAAATATTTCGCTACCCAGTTTAATTTCTCAATTCCGGCATATATTATCTGCTGAAATTAATATACCGTTTGCTAATTCGAGTAAAAATTTACTATCTAACGGCGTCAATGGACAACCTTAATTTAGCACAAAAATCTCTACTCATATAGCTTCTATCCGCACCCGAATCAAATAAAACGTTAGTAGATTTATTGTCAATAAGAAACGTACCCGTACCAAGCTCCGGGTCTTCCTGTGTCTCTGCCGCATTAATATTGAAAACTCTTCCGCGGCCTTGTCCATTCGTGTTCTCCTGGTTCGGGCAATTTCTAATAATGTGGCCCGGTTTTCCACATTTATAACAAACTACATTGGCATAACTTGCTCCGACACTACTTGCTCTGCCATTACTCGTTTCGACACCATTTGTTCCTTTCGTTCTGTTAACCCCTGGTCCGTAGACCTCACACTTCGCCGCGCTATGACCATTTCTTTTACACTTGTTGCAAAATTTGGTGCAGAACCCCGAGTGATACTTTTCACACCTTTGGCATAGCTGCTTCTGATTGTTGTTGTTGTTGCGGTTGTTATTGTTGTTGGGATGATTGTTGTAGTTACTGTTGTTGTTATTGTTGTTGTTGTTGTTGTTGTTGTTGTTGGGTCATTTGTTGTAGTTGCGATTGATGTTGCGATTGTTGGGATAATTGTTGCGATTATTATTGTAATTGCTGTTGTTGTTGTATTGGTGATTCTTATCACCGTTTTCCTCCCACTTTCTTTTGACTTGCTTCACATTGGCCTCTTCAGCCGTCTGTTCTTTAATTCTTTCCTCAATCTGGTTCACTAGTTTGTGAGCCATTCTACATGCCTGTTGTATGGAGGCAGGCTCATGTGAACTTATATCTTCTTGGATTATTTTCGGTAATCCTTTCACAAACGCGTCGATCTTCTCTTCCTCATCTTCGAACGCTCCCGGACACAATAGGCACAATTCTGTGAATCGTCTTTCGTACGTGGTAATATCAATTCCTTGGGTTTGTAACCCTCTAAGTTCTGTCTTGAGCTTATTGACCTCGGTTCTGGGACGGTACTTCTCGTTCATCAAGTGCTTGAATGCTGACCACGGTAGTGCGTAAGCATCATCTTGTCCCACTTGCTCTAGATAGGTATTCCACCATGTTTACGCAGAACCTGTGAAGGTATGCGTAGCGTACTTCACTTTGTCCTCTTCAGTACACTTACTTATGGCAAACACTGATTCGACCTTCTCGGTCCACCGTTTCAATCCGATTGGTCCTTCGGTTCCATCAAATTCTAAAGGTTTGCAGGCAGTGAATTCTTTGTAGGTGCATCCTACACGATTTCCTGTACTGCTAGATCCAAGGTTATTATTGGTATGTAGCGCAGCCTGTACTGCGGCTATGTTTGAAGCAAGAAAGGCACGAAATTCCTCTTCGCTCATATTCAAGGTTTGTCGAGTAGTCGGTGCCATTTCCTTCAAAATAGTCAAATGGAACAAGTTAATCATACAGAATATTAAGAGTAGTTAATAGTATTTCGTAGCATAATATGAACTCATTTATAAAAGCTTTTTCTTCATATTAGCGTTTTATAAGTTTAAATTCGGGTAGTACCTACCCGTTAAGTTCATACTTAGTAGCTAATATACAATTCAACTACTATAATTCTATATGAAAAACTGAATATAATAATATTTCGCGTTCAAACTTTTATACAATATTTTACAAACTTACAATACCGCTTATTTTACATAAAGCATGAAATATAGCACATAATAACTTTGATACAAGATAGTTGTGAAGATAATTCTAGCTAGTACACAAGTCATTCAGCAAAGGCAATAAAGACACGTAATTCATACGTCCAGAAACAAGTCATGCATTCTGGTTTTACTAGGACTACTTCCCATCCTTGGTCTTGTGGAACATAACTGTTATGTCCGGTGATAAGACAGCGTGTTGTAACGTTGTCAAAGGGACGAGTGTTACGTAATGACCAACAGTCTCGTAATAACCTAAAAACCTCATTTCTTACCCCAATTAACGACTCCGTCACTTGTGGGAACGTTTTGTTTAATAGTTGTAGCCCGATGTTCTTTTTCTCACTTTGGTGAGAAGCGAACATTACTAACCCGTAAGCATAGCATGCTTCTTTTATGTTGCATGTTAGCCGCTTTTTCTAAATCATGAAGTCCTATATTCAGATACATTGAGTCAAAATAATTTCTTAACCCGTTGCGTAAAATAGCATTTGGGTTCCCCGCAATATATGCGTCAAAGTAAACACATCGTAACTTATGGGTTTCCCAATGTGATATCCCCCATCTTTCAAACGAAAGTCTCTTATAAACCAAGAAATTCTTGGAACGTTCTTCGAATGTCTTACAAACTGATTTCGCCGTAAATAGTTGTGCCGAAGAATTTTGACCGACTCTAGACAAGATTTCATCAATCATGTCTCCGGGTAGGTCTCTTAAAATATTGGGTTGTCTATCCATTTTGTGTTTTTATACTGTAAAATAGACAAGAGTTAGATTCATAAAAAAATACTTATTAATACAAGCAATTTTTACATATATCATAAAGCATAAGCACACTTTATTACATATATTACACCACACGAATACAACTATCTTATTCCGACTCGCTCGTTTCTTCTTCTTCGGTTTTGGTTCGTTTTGCCAAGTTTCTAGGGATATATGATGTTCCCCTAATACGAGCTGTCGTTTTCCACAACGGTTTAGAAAAACCTGGTGGTTTAGAGGTTCCCGGGTCATTGTTACAACTTAAGGGCTTCGGGGGTTGACGATACATATAAAGTTCATCGGGGTTGGAATTAGATTTCTCTATTTTTATGCCCTTTCCCTTATTATTTTCTTTTGCCTTTTTAAATTCAGTTGGGGTAATTTCTATAACATCATCGGAATTCTCGTCGGAATCCGATTCATCGGAGAATTGGTAATCCTCCCAATATTTTGCTTCCTTGGCGGAAACACCATTGACTATAATTAACCTTGGTCGGTTAGTTGAGGATTTTCTTTTACTTAACCGTTTTATTGTTTCCCCCACCGGTTCTATTTCCTCCTCCGGTTCCTCCTCTTCCGGTTCTGATTCTTCTTCCGGTTCTGATTCTTCTTCCGGTTCTTCTTCGGGAACTTGTGAATCAGTCCAATATATATTCGACTCTTCGTTATTATTAGGTGAGTCAATGGGATTTGTGCTAGAGGTAGACATCTATCACACAATATCAAACATGTTAAGAGATTAATATATCACATAATATATACATGTTAATAATATATAGTTTCCAACAAAAATGTTAAGCAATCATTTTTAAAGAAAACACGGTCGAAGTCCAGACTCACTAATGCATCCTAACAAACTCGATAAGACACACTAATGCAAATTTTCTGGTTCTCTAAGACCAACGCTCGGATACCAACTGAAATGTCCCGTTCTTATTGATTAAAAACGTTCCATATTAATTGATTTCGTTGCGAGGTTTTGACCTCTATATGAGACGTTTTTCAAAGACTGCATTCATTTTTAAAACAAACCATAACCTTTATTTCATAAATAAAGGTTTAAAAAGCTTTACGTAGATTATCAAATAATGATAATCTAAAATATCCTGTTTACACACGACCATTACATAATGGTTTACAATACAAATATGTTACATCGAAATCAGTTTCTTGAATGCAGTTTTTACACAATATCATACAAACATGGACTCCAAATCTTGTCCTTATTTTAGTATGCAACAGCGGAAGCTCTTAGTATTCACCTGAGAATAAACATGTTTTAAACGTCAACAAAAATGTTGGTGAGTTATAGCTTTAACCTATATATATCAAATCGTAACAATCGACCACAAGATTTCATATTTCAATACACATCCCATACATAGAGATAAAAATCATTCATATGGTGAACACCTGGTAACCGACATTAACAAGATGCATATTTAAGAATATCCCCATCATTCCGGGACACCCTTCGGATATGATATAAATTTCGAAGTACTAAAGCATCCGGTACTTTGGATGGGGTTTGTTAGGCCCAATAGATCTATCTTTAGGATTCGCGTCAATTAGGGTGTCTGTTCCCTAATTCTTAGATTACCAGACTTAATAAAAAGGGGCATATTCGATTTCGATAATTCAACCATAGAATGTAGTTTCACGTACTTGTGTCTATTTTGTAAATCATTTATAAAACCTGCATGTATTCTCATCCCAAAAATATTAGATTTTAAAAGTGGGACTATAACTCACTTTCACAGATTTTTACTTCGTCGGGAAGTAAGACTTGGCCACTGGTTGATTCACGAACCTATAACAATATATACATATATATCAAAGTATGTTCAAAATATATTTACAACACTTTTAATATATTTTGATGTTTTAAGTTTATTAAGTCAGCTGTCCTCGTTAGTAACCTACAACTAGTTGTCCACAGTTAGATGTACAGAAATAAATCGATAAATATTATCTTGAATCAATCCACGACCCAGTGTATACGTATCTCAGTATTGATCACAACTCAATCTATATTTATTTTGGAATCAACCTCAACCCTGTATAGCTAACTCCAACATTCACATACAGAGTGTCTATGGTTGTTCCGAAATATATATAGATGTGTCGACATGATAGGTCGAAACATTGTATACGTGTCTATGATATCTCAAGATTACATAATATACAATACAAGTTGATTAAGTTATGGTTGGAATAGATTTGTTACCAATTTTCATGTAGCTAAAATGAGAAAAATTATCCAATCTTGTTTTACCCATAACTTCTTCATTTTAAATCCGTTTTGAGTGAATCAAATTTTTATGGTTTCATATTGAACTCTATTTTATGAATCTAAATAGAAAAATTATAGGCTTATAGTCAGAAAAATAAGTTACAAGTCGTTTTTGTAAAGGTAGTCATTTCAGTCGAAAGAATGACGTCTAGATGACCATTTTAGAAAACATACTTCCACTTTGAGTTTAACCATAATTTTTGAATATATTTTCATGTTCATAATTAAAATCGTTTTCCCAGAATAACAAATTTTAAATCAAAGTTTATCATAGTTTTTAATTAACTAACCCAAAACAGCCCGCGGTGTTACTACGACGGCGTAAATCCGGTTTTACGGTGTTTTTCGTGTTTCCAGGTTTTAAATCATTAAGTTAGCATATCATATAGATATAGAACATGTGTTTAGTTGATTTTAAAAGTCAAGTTAGAAGGATTAACTTTTATTTGCGAACAAGTTTAGAATTAACTAAACTATGTTCTAGTGATTACAAGTTTAAACCTTCGAATAAGATAGCTTTATATGTATGAATCGAATGATGTTATGAACATCATTACTACCTCAAGTTCTTTGGATAAACCTACTGGAAATGAGAAAAATAGATCTAGCTTCAAAGGATCCTTGGATGGCTTGAAAGTTCTTGAAGCAGAATCATGACACGAAAATAATTTCTAGTAAGATTTCCACTCGAAATAAGATTGTTATAGTTATAGAAATTGAATTAAAGTTTGAATATGATTATTACCTTGTATTAGAAAGAAAACCTACTGTAAGTAACAAAGGTTTCTTGATCTTGGATGATTACTTGGAATGGATTTAGAAAACTTGGAAGTAAACTTGCAATCTTGGAAGTATTCTTGATTTTATGAAACTAGAACTTTTGGAATTTATGAAGAACACTTAGAACTTGAAGATAGAACTTGAGAGAGATCAATTAGATGAAGAAAATTGAAGAATTAAAGTGTTTGTAGGTGTTTTTGGTCGTTGGTGTATGGATTAGATATAAAGGATATGTAATTTTGTTTTCATGTAAATAAGTCATGAATGATTACTCATATTTTTGTAATTTTATGAGATATTTCATGCTAGTTGCCAAATGATGGTTCCCACATGTGTTAGGTGACTCACATGGGCTGCTAAGAGCTGATCATTGGAGTGTATATACCAATAGTACATACATCTAAAAGCTGTGTATTGTACGAGTACGAATACGGGTGCATACGAGTATAATTGTTGATGAAACTGAATGAGGATGTAATTGTAAGCATTTTTGTTAAGTAGAAGTATTTTTATAAGTGTATTGAAGTCTTTCAAAAGTGTATGAATACATATTAAAACACTACATGTATATACATTTTAACTGAGTCGTTAAGTCATCGTTAGTCGTTACATGTAAATGTTGTTTTGAAACCTTTAGGTTAACGATCTTGTTGAATGTTGTTAACCCATTGTTTATTATAATAAATGAGATGTTAAATTGTTATATTATCATGATATTATGATATATAATATATCTTAGTATGATATATATACAGTTAAATGTCGTTACAACGATAATCGTTACATATATGTCTCGTTTCGAAATCATTAAGTTAGTAGTCTTATTTTTACATATGTATTTCATTGTTAATACACTTAATAATATATTTACTTATCATTTAACATAATTAACCAAGTGTATCAATATCTTAATATGATTCATATGTACCTAGTAAGACGTTGTTATAACGATAATCGTTATATATATCGTTTTCGAGTTTCTTAAATTAATAGTCTCATTTTTATGTATATAACTCATTGTTAAAATACCTAATGAGATACATACTTATAATAAAATCATGTTAACTATATATATAACCATATATATGTCATCGTATAGTTTTTACAAGTTTTAACGTTCGTGAATCACCGGTCAACTTGGGTGGTCAATTGTCTATATGAAACCTATTTCAATTAATCAAGTCTTAACAAGTTTGATTGTTTAACATATTGGAAACACTTAATCATGTAAATAACAATTTCATTTAATATATATATAAATATGGAAAAGTTCGGGTCACTACAATTATTACCTGTTAATTATATGTTTTAATATATATAACTGATATAGGTTCGTGAATCCGAGGCCAACCTTGCATTGTTCAGTATCGTCGTATGCATATTTTTACTACAAAATATCGTATCGTGAGTTTCATTTGCTTCCTTTTTAAATGCTTTTGCAATATATATTTTTGGGACTGGGAATACATACGCTGCTTTTATAAATGTTTTACGAAATAGACACAAGTAATTGAAACTACATTATGTGGTTGGATTATCGAATCGAATATACCCCTTTTAGTCTGGTAATCTAAGAATTAGGGAACAGACACCCTAATTGATGCGAATCCTAAAGATAGATCTATGGGCACTAAGAAGCCCCAGTCCGAGAATTTGAACTGCACTAGTACTTCGATTTTATCATGTCCGAAGGGAGTCCCGGAATGATGGGGATATTCTATATGCATCTTGTTAATCTCGATTACCAGATGTTCAATCCATATGAATGATTTTTGTCTCTATGTATGGGACGTATATTTATGAGAAATGGAAATGAAAATCTTGTGGTCTATTAAAATAATGGAAACGATCGATTATGATAAACTAATGAACTCACCAACCTTTTGGTTGACACTTTAAAGCATGTTTATTCTCAGGTATGAAAGAAATCTCCCGCTGTGCATTTGCTCATTTTAGAGATATTACTTGGATTCATTCATGCCATATTTCAAAAGACGTTGCATTCTAGTTGTTGAGTTCATCAAGATTATTTTTAAGTCAATTAGAGTTGGATATATTATGAAATGGTATGCATGCCGTCAACTTTCGATGTAATGAAAGTCTGTCTTTCAAAAGCGAATGCAATGTTTGTAAAATGTATCATATAGAGGTCAAGTACCTCGCGATGTAATCAAATGTAATGTATTCGTCCAGATGGATTAGGATGGGTCTCTACAGGTGGTATCAGAGCGGTGGTCTTAGCGAACCAGGTCTTGTATTAGTGTGTCTAACTGATAGATATTAAGATGCATTAGTGAGTCTGGACTTCGACCTTAGCTGCATGTCAAAAAGTTTTGCTTATCATTTCTTGTTGAAAATTACCTTCTTACAATTCTTAGTCTAGACACATCTTACTGCATTGATTGCATGAATAATGTATAGATAAAAAATCATATCTTAGCGTATCTGCTAATTCATATCTTAGCGTATCTATTACTGTAAACTTTGCCTAGTATATTCCGTAAATTCCTCCGTAATCTACGAAATCTTTTGTTCTATATATATATATATATATATATATATATATATATATATATATATATATATATATATATATATATATATATATATATATATATATATTCTGTATAATTAGAATACAACCCGATGGTCGGAAATCATTTCATATCGAAAATTCTTTATTCAATCGTACGAAATGGAACTCGCCACTAGTTCAAGTCCCTCGGATTCCAATATGGAGTTTCACTTGAGCTCCGAAGACAATGTAACCGGAATGGATCAACCGATCAGTCATCATCAATTCTGAATGAATTGGGGATGGATTCGTAGTTGACGTAATTAATGGAAATGTGAAGAAGGCGATCCTTTCCACCAACCGAATTCACCTCTTGGCGAAGAACCTGAAGCACTTACTGGCGAACCAGTTCGATACACTATATTCACTCTCATTTCCAGGATATCTCGCAATGATTATATGATATCCAAAATTCTCAAACTTATTCATCCGCTCATTCCGACCGACAATCATTCCGGAATAATGGAAAAAGTCAACGAGCTTCGCGCTCGAGTAATCAATTTGGTGAATATGGTGCAAAACGTACCAGCTTCAGCAACATCACCGGCACCAACAGTACCACCAACATCGGCACCAGTACCACCAATAACATAAGCCTCAACATCACACGCCTCAATATCACCATCTGTACTTCGAGTATGATCTTCGTTCTACGTATCGTTCTACATCATTTATCTTCATTCGACATGATGATTATGTAATCTCTAATGTTTTAGAGATTATATATTTTTGTTCTAACGGTAAATCAATTGAGATTAATATTATATTAACTCATTAAATCTATATTACATCTGAAGAAAATATATATGTATATATGTTTTCATAAAGATTGTAATTAAAAATTCTTTTGTACAAACTGTTAATGGTGAAAATATTTTAACGGGTAGGTAATACCCGAGGAATATTTAGCTTTCATATTAACATGGTATACTGTACATTCTTCAAATCCGATTCAACAAGTCAATTACTATCTTACTTACATTCACAGGTATACAAATCCGTTCACCACAGAATAACTATTTTCATTCAATTTCATATTTGGATTTCGACCTATCAGAATCCAACAAGTGGCATAAAGAAGAAAACATTGGACAAAATAAAATTTGTTAGAAACAAACAAATTAACTATGAGAAATTTTGTTAAGAATCCACGCTAACAAAATCCTAGCTAACTGTTCCTAGCTAACTGTTAATTCCTTATTACATTTATTTATCACAATTTATTTATCGCAATTTATTTATCGTAATTTTAATTCTGGAAATTTTATTTATCGTCATTTAATTTTTGTTATTTATTTTACGCATTTAAATATCGGGACACATATACAATGTTTTGACATATCATATTGACGTCATCTATATATATTATTTGGAATAACCATAAACACTCTATATGCAGTAATGTTCGAGTTAGCTATCAAGGTTGAGGTTGATTCTAAATAATATATATACTTTGAGTTGTGATCGAGTCTGAGACATGTATATAATGGGTCACGACACATATTAATTAATTCGAATATTATATATTAAACTATATATGAATTGTTGAACTACTAACTGTGGACTAGTAACTGTGGACTACCAACATTGGACAATTAAAATGAATCAAAATATTGATAATAACATATGAAACTAAACATTTCTTCAAGTTTGCCACTTGATTTCATCTTGACCCTCGTTTGTATCTTGACGATTACAATCTGCATTAAAATTCTTCGAAATTCTTGAAACACCTCAGATTGATAACCGATGATTCAGATATGGTAGCATTAAATTCAGAGGAAACATCAAAATTGTAGATGGTCTAAATAGCCAAAAGTTTGATAATAAAGAATGGAATGTTGGGAACGCTCGATAGAAAATTTGGTATTGAAAAACGGATTGAGCTAACCATGAAGGAGACCAAGGACAAATACTAGGACCAAACCCTATATTCAAAGAATCCAGGTAATTCTGGATCCGATGAAATCTTTAGAGAATATCTTGCTCCGTACTCATGTTAAATCTTGTGGAAAATCTTTCTTCATCAACCTTCAATCTTAGATATTCTAAAAATATCATCATAAATATCTTCGATATTTCTGAGGATATTTTCATAACTCTTGTTGTCCAAAATTAGTTATCTCTTCGTGCTATCCATATTACATCATAAAGGAAACTGTTTTAGTTTCTCTATTCTGTAAAAATTCAAGTTTTAAATTATGAATGATTTCTGGAGAAGTGTTGGGAGTTGAAGCATGAGTTAGTATAATATAATGACGTCAGGCCAACGTGGTTATATTACAGTAAGTCATGCTGAAATTTCTAATGGAACGTGATGATTCACAGATTATACCATCATCATGTGTCATGTTACATAACTCTTTCATTCTGCTTAACTTCTAAACATATCAAGAAAATATATTCTTGATAGTTCTATTCTCAGTGATTCTGGTAATTTGACAAATCAAATCGTGCTATTACGTTCTTTCTTGTTTAGAACATTAAGTTCATTCAAAACTGCATACTTACGAATTCTGGACTGCTACACGCTTTACTAGAGGTCGAGAAGAGAATAAAAAGGCAAAGAGCTCTGAAACATAAAGGAAGATATAAAACTCGACAACAACACAGAAATCACAAACCGTGTACATCATTGCGTATAGTAATATAAAGACACGGGAGAATGAAAAATACTATAACCCCAAGGTAATAGTAGAAGTGAACAGATTCCTCCGGTGGTAGATGAGAAAGGAGAATGATCGATATGAAAGTCAAGAATATATTCAGAATTAAAACTGGATGAAGCATATTGACTGATGATTTGAAAGTATGAATTAAAATATAGAAAATGAGAGTGGTGGGAAGTAATGGAACGGAAGAAGTTCATTTATAGTGAAAATACCAGAAAAAACAATCGAGACAGATGATAACATTTAATTATAGAGATCTTAATTTCCATAAATCCCGAAGAATCAGATCTTATAGATTTCCAAGATTTTCTTTTAAATCCCTTGAATTCCGGAATTCAAACGTGACTACGTCAAAAGTAAGACGAATCTTAAATTCCTCATTTCACTCTTTTGTGACAGCTTCACTCGTACTTTTCACATAATCGAATCGTGTTATCTATATTAATAAATAATGATAAAACTCTATTTATCAACTCATATTCGCCATAAAAAAATTTTTGTTGCTAGCCATGACGACTACACTCAAATTTCAGGACGAAATTTCTTTAACGGGTACGTACTGTGACGACCCAGAAATTTCGACCAAATTTAAACTTGATCTTTATACGATTTTGACATGATAAGCAAAGTCTGTAATGTTGAGTCACAAAAATTTGTTAACTATTTACATCAAACCATTCGACCTTCGACTGCTCTCGACGATTCACGAACAATTAATTGTAAATAGATATGTGTGTGTATATATATAAATAATAATTGGAAGTATAATTTGAAATATTAAATGTTGTTGTTGTGAAATATGATATTAAATAATTGTAATACTCGTTTGATGTTTCGATTGATATTAAGCAAGTTAAATTCAAACTTATATGATTTTAAAATAAACCGTGATACGAAAATGAGTTCTATAAATTTTAGGCTTATTAAAAATGTATTTAGGAACTATTTGTTAACTTTTAACACTTTTTATATTTTACCCAAAATTGAGAGGGACAGTTGATGTAATTTTTATTTAATAAATTAATGATCGAATTTTATACCATAATGACTGAAATAAATAAAGGAATTTAATTTAAAAATTTAGGATTTTTCTGAAAGACTTTTATCTGCCCCTAATTATCAACGGAGTACGAAATTCAGTTTGCGAAAGGAATAGTAGACGACGGCTAAGAATTCACACGTTTATATTTTAAATTATATTATAATATTATTATATTATATATTTATATTCGATTGAATCCGTTAATTGATTGAAATGAAAAGTAATTTGTTTGCTACTGTGCCTAATTGATAATTTGAGATTCTGTGTTTCACTTAAATTCATCCACGATTCTTGTACTTATATATTAATTATTATAATTATGAAATTTATATTATGCCTCTTGAATTAAGCTAGTGTCTTTTTCTCCCCACTTACAATCTTTACGAATATATAGATATAGGCAATGCATATACGAAAAATCACCACCACTTTCACTCTTGAATATCAAACACCAATTGTATTACAACTAATCAAACCACTTTCTGTCTCCTATCTCTTTCCTTCTGTCTCTTTCTTTCTATATATCTTTTCATCTTTTCTTTATATATATAGATTGATTGATACACTAACATATACACATACACATATAGAGCTATATATATCACACTTGTTCTTCTTCCCTCCCTTCCTTCTATTTCTATCGACACATAGTAACCCCCAGGCCACCTTCCTCCTGCAACCGTCATCTCCACCATTACCATCACCTTTTGTATTTATTTTCTTCTCTTCATTCCTAGGCGTTCTATTATTTCAACCATCGTCCGATGCTGCTGTGATTTTTGTTTTTGTTATAACCATCGCGAGACACCACAAATTCTACTTCCTGCTTCGATTAACCACACAAACTCAAAACCCATTTATTATTTTTCTTTCCTGTTAAAGCCTTCGATCAAGACCCAAACACAACCCCCATTAATAACTATCAATTCTCTGTTAAAGAACACCAACCACCACTTCTAAAAAACCATCGTAAACTATCATTTCAATCACCACACGACACCGGAACAAAACTACTGCTACAACTATTTTTTTCTGTTGAAGCTCCGTTATCAGCTGTACTGCTGCAATATTTTTTTCCTTCTCTGAACTACCGCTGCTGCAAAAGTTATCCTGTTTTTGTTTCTATCCATCTCGAAACATAAATATGAAACCCATTTGAGAGACGATGAACAATGAATTTAAGGATGAGTGATGGTTTTGATTGAATAAGATATGATATTGATAATGATGATGTGATTTTATGTGCGAGAGTGATGATGATCACGATGCTAAAGGTGTATGATACATGAAGACTGTAGATATAAGAAGGATATTAATGAAGATATTGCTCGATTAATGGTGTGATAGTGTTGTTGAATCTGTATTAAAATAAATCTAGTCGAATCCAACATACACATAACCATTTAATTGGTTATTTATTAGTATTGGGCCTATTGATCATAACTGATCAAATAAATGGACTTAGAATTGGGTTTGTGAAATTGTTATTGGGCCGATATATTTCTCTTCCTATTTGGGCCGAATCCAATTATAATTAGGATGATGATGTGGGTTTTAAATTTAAGAAGAAAGACAGACAGAATTACTAGTTATATGGAATTAATGTGTGAATATAATCAGAAAAGTAGCAACAGAGGGATGGTTTGGGTGTGTTTTGAGTTATCGAGAGGTCGTGGGTTCGAGCCTGGGCTCAGGCATTTTTTTAAAAAAAGAAGAAGAAGGATACAGAAGTAAAGGTTAAAAATAATTCAAGTTTGGTGTTATTTCAGAATTGAAACACATAGCGTAATGGTTAAGAATATTATCGGGTTAGCGGGACGTCGCGGGTTCAAACCCGGACTTGGGCATTTTTTTAAGGACTACTTCATTGAGGTAGTTTACTTATTACTCATTTTTATTATTGTTATTGTTATTGTTATTATTATTATTATTATTATTCTTATTATTATTATTAGGATTATCATGATTTTTATCGTAATTAGTATTATTTTTATATAACAAATTATTGATTTACAAAATAATGCTATCTATATATGTATATATGTAATAAAATAACTATATGTATACATATTAATATACAAAATAAATATATATAATCTTTAAAATAACAAATATATTACTAAATTAAATAAATAATCTTCATAAACTGATTTGATTATTATTACATGTTAATTATATGTTTTAATATATATAACTGATATAGGTTCGTGAATCCGAGGCCAACCTTGCATTGTTCAGTATCGTCGTATGCATATTTTTACTACAAAATATCGTATCGTGAGTTTCTTTTGCTCCCTTTTTAAATGCTTTTGCAATATATATTTTTGGGACTGAGAATACATGCGCTGCTTTTATAAATGTTTTACGAAATAGACACAAGTAATCGAAACTACATTCTATGGTTGGATTATCGATTCCAATATGCCCCTTTTAGTCTGGTAATCTAAGAATTAGGGAACAGACACCCTAATTGACGCGAATCCTAAAGATAGATCTATGGGCACTAAGAAGCCCCAGTCAGAGAATTTGAACTTCTTTATTACTTCGATTTTATCATGTCCGAAGGGAGTCCCGGAATGATGGGGATATTCTATATGCATCTTGTTAATGTCGATTACCAGGTGTTCAATCCATATGAATGATTTTTGTCTCTATGTATGGGACGTATATTTATGAAAAATGGAAATGAAAATCTTGTGGTCTATTAAAATGATGGAAACGATCGATTATGATAAACTAATGAACTCACCAACCTTTTGGTTGACACTTTAAAGCATGTTTATTCTCAGGTATGAAAGAAATCTTTCGCTGTGCATTTGCTCATTTTAGAGATATTACTTGGAGTCATTCATGACATATTTCAAAAGACGTTGCATTCGAGTCGTTGAGTTCATCAAGATTATTTTTAAGTCAATTATAGTTAGATATATTATGAAATGGTATGCATGCCGTCAACTTTCGATGTAATGAAAGTTTGTCTTTTAAAAGCGAATGTAATGTTTGTAAAATGTATCATATAGAGGTCAAGTACCTCGCGATGTAACCAAATGTAATGTATTCGTCCAGATGGATTAGGACAGGTCTCTACATTCTAACATGCTCAGGGAATTGATGAAGCTTATGCAACACCTTGGGAGGAGTTTAAGAGGGCTATGATCGATGTATACTGCCCCAAAACCATAATTCAAAAAATGGAAGCAGAGTTTTGGGAACTGAAAGTCGTAGGAACTGACCTTGAAGGCTATAACCAGAGGTACTTGCAGTTAGCGTTGATGTGCCCCACAATGGTTACCCCCGAGTTCAAACGAATGGAACGGTATCTGTGGGGGCTCCCCAAGGACATTCTGGGAAATGTCACTTCTTCGAAACTAGCCAATGTCCCGGAAGCTATGCGCATGGCGCACACCCTGATGAATCAAATTACCCGCCAAGAGCCAGAGAAAGCGAAATCCGAATCGGGAGCTAGTAATGGGAAACGTAAGTGGGAGGGAAGTAAGGGCAAAGGTTTTGATCAAAAACCAACCAAGAGGCATGAGAACTTTAAGGGAAACAACAACTGGAGGAACCCTAACCCTAACCCTAACTACAAAGGTGGCCTTCCTCAGTGCAAGAGATGCTATAAGCATCATACTGGATACTGCAACGTAGTGTGTGGGAAGTGTAGAAGGACTGGACACATCGGCAGAGATTGTAAGATCAACACCTCAGCTATGAGGAAAAATCCGAATAGGCCAAGGAAGTGTTTTGAGTGCGGTCAGCAGGTCCACTTCAAGAATGAATGTCCTAACAAGAAGAAGAATGGCAGTCCAGCACGTGGAAGAGTCTTCAACATGAACGCCAGAGATGCCCGCGAGGATCCTGACTTGGTTACAGGTACATTCACTATCAATAAACTATTAGCTTCTGTCTTGTTTGATACTGGTGCCGATAGGAGTTATATATGTAGAAATTTTTCCTCTAAGATAGATTGGTCATTAGTTCCTTTGGAGGAGAGTCATCTTCTTGAGGTAGCCAATGGAAAAATTGAGAAAGTTGACCAAATTGGCCGATGAGGTATAATAAACTTAGCTGATGTGGATTTTGAGATTGATTTGATACCCATTAAGTCGGGGAGCTTTGATGTGATAGTCAGAATGGACTGGCTGTCCAAGGTAAAGGTAGAAGTTATCTGTGGTGAGAAGATTCTTCGTATACCTCGCGAAGATGGTGAGCTATTAATTGTTTACGGAGAGAGATATAGCCCGAAGCTGAACCTTATTAGTTGTATGAAGGCACAAAAGGTCATGAGAAAAGGGCATTTTGCTATTTTGGCGCATGTGAAGAAGTCAGAAGTAAGGAGAAGAGCGTGAATGATGTACCGATTGCGAACGAATTTCCCGAAGTTTTTCCAGAAGAATTTCCGGGATTACCCCTGCCACGATCAACGGAGTTTCAGATCGATCTAGTGCCAGGAGCTGCACCTGTAGCTCGCGCACCTTATCGACTTGCGCCTTTTGAACTGCAAGAGTTGCAGAGTCAACTACAGGAATTGCTAGACCGTGGATTTATTCGACCGAGTTCATCACCTTGGGGCGCACCTATTTTGTTCGTGAAGAAGAAGGACGGATCTTTCTACATGTGTATCGATTATCGTGAACTGAACAGGTTGACGATTAAGAATCGTTATCCCCTTCCTAGGATTGATAATCTATTCGATCAGCTGCAAGGATCAAGCGTTTACTCCAAGATCGATTTGTGATCAGGTTATCACCAGTTGAGGGTGAAGGAGAGCGATGTACTTAAGACGGCATTCCGAAATTGTTATGGTCATTATGAGTTTCTGGTGATGTCATTCGGTTTAACTAGCGCACCTGCCGTGTTTATGGATCTTATGAATCGCGTATGCAAGCCGTACCTAGACAAATTTGTTATCGTCTTCATAGATTGTTGATGCATGTTCTGTAAGTCCCTAGACATCTTGCCTACGTTTGTGATTAGTACTTCAGTTTATGTGATACCACGATGTGGTTATAGATACTGCAGGAACGTGATACGGATGTTTGACTATGTTAGACTTAGTCAAAGGTACGAGTGAAGCTTCACTCGTACGGTTGACAGGCTCATACGCATGGTTGATGCTGAGCTAAGTCATAATTATAACCTGAATGAGAAGACACGAGTGAGTGATCACCCGTACGTCTGATGAAGCCAACTCGTACGTGTGATGGATGACTCGTACGGGTGAGTCAACAGCAGGGGTATATAAAGTCTTATATTCTTCATTTTAGGTTAAGCCTCTCTCACGCACAATCACTCAGATCTGGTTCACCTGATCCGATTCTCTCTCAACCCAAATCACTCCTGGTAGTGAATAATAGCTCTAGGCATTAATCTAATCACAATCCTTGTTATGGTTTGACTAATCTAATCCCAAAAAGCTACCCATATTCACTTTGATTGGTTTGATTCACTAATTCCACCTTTATGTAAATTAAACCTGTTGATCTCGAAGTTCCTAGTAATGTTTCATCATTGGTATCAGAGCAATGGTTGTGATTTCAACATCATCAAGTGTTTTTTGGTGATTAATAGGGTTTATTATTTGGTTTTTTGCGATAAAAGTGATTTTAATTAAAAAGGAATCATTTTTACGTGTGTAATTGTAATTAGAGAGTGTGTTTATGTTTGTTTAGTGTTATTCCAGCTTTTGGACGAAGAAATTGAGGTTTAACACTTTTTGGATGAATGGAGCTGAACAGAAGTTCACACGAGTGGGTCAAACTTTTTGATCACACGTACGGTTGACCACACGGTTGATCGTCACTCGTGAACTCACACGCACGGATTAGCATAACCTTTTGAGGTTAAGTGACTACAGTCTGATCACACGGGTGATCAAACGGTTGATTGTGACACGTACGAGTAATCACACGGGTGATTGTCACTCGCACGGTTGATTCTTAGTGTTAGGTTTGTTGGTTAAGTAGTAACACGTACGCTTGATTCTGTGACATGTACGGTTTATACTTTTACACATACGGTTGATACTATCACACGTACGATTGATAACCTGAACCTCACGGTTTACCCCTTTGGTAAAGTTTTCAAGATGTTTAATTCAAATGATTACGCATTGGCCGCACCCTTAGTTCAGAGCATTACGAATATGACTCAATGATTACACCTTGCTGAGAGTGAATCAGGAAGTGGTACGAAATGTCCGAGGTTACTGAATATGGATAATTATTCTACTTGGAAGTCAAGGTTTAAGATTTGTTCTGATGGTCAGGACATGAAGCTTTGGAAGTACATTGAAACCGAATTTCAATGGCCACGTTCACCAGTTACGAATGAGTTGTATACATTACACAACATGCCTTCTGAAGAACGTGAGGAGTATAACTTGGAGAAAAAGATGTACTGTAATTTGACAAGTGCTCTTGATGGTACGATTTTCCATCAATTTTTATGTCATGATAATTCATTTAAGATATGGGATGCACTTCGTACTTTCAATGAAGGAAATTCATCTTACAGAATGCGAAAAAGTTTAGAGCTGAAAGCTGAGTTTGATCACTTTCACTGGCAAGTTGGAGAGTCTATTACAGAATTCGTTGAAAGATATCGTCATTTTCTAGCTGAAATACATAAGTGACATGTCTAGCTGGAGCATTACCGTTAGAATGGAATGGTTTTGTATTAACTATGAAAACTAGTGGAGAATTAGCTACTGCTACAGTGAACTCGTTTATCGCAAGACTTCAGGAAGAAGAACTAGAGTTGTTAAATAAAGTCAAGAGGTCTAAACAAGTTCAAGACACCAAAATGTACTGTCCAAATGGTTACACACCGCCTAAGTCGGCTCATGCACCATTTCAAATAGCTTTTGTGACTAACAATCAGAATATGTATGGTTTGAATGTTAGCAGTGCACCTATTCAACAAACTTCGTATCCACCACAAGTTTCACCATGTTCACTCAATAATCAATCACAGCCTACTTCGAATACTACTGAGTCATCTACGCCGACTGCATCAGATGTTCTTTCTACACTTAAGATTAAAAACATGAGGAAAGTCGGGAAAGAAAAGATTAGTGAAGATATAGCTTTGCTGTCAAGCCTTGTTAATTCTTATGATAGTTATCTTGATGGTCGCGTAGGTAATATTCATCTAACAACTGAAGATTATCATCAACTTGATAAGAACGAAGCCGAGAAGATGGATATTATGTGGGGTATGGTAAATCTTGTAAGACGTGCTAGAGATTATGAAGAGCGAACTGGGAAACCGATCAGTCTGACCAAATATACAAAACTGGGTTTTGATATGAATTCTGTTACTTATTATAACTGTGGAGAATTAGGTCATTTTTCAAGACAGTGCACTAAACAGAAAAAGCAGGGTAACCGTAATCCGTTCAAGAATCAGAACTACAGTTCTCAGAGTCATTCAACTAAACGTGAGATCTACATTACTGATAAAGTAAATGAAGCTGATGCAACTAAAAGTCTGAACAAAGCTTTGGTTGTTATTCATGGAGACGATGATGATTGGTCTATGAAGTTAAATGTGGCTGACCAGCAACCTAAAGCCAATATGGCAAAGATCACCGAAGTAGAAGAAGACTGCGTCATTAGTCAAAACATAATTGAGAAGCTGACTGCTCGTGCTGAAAGAGCTGAAGAATTGTCAAGAACCATTCGAAGAGAGAAGGTTCAGAAGCAAGTTGTGAGCAAATTCAAAAAGGCACGTGATTCAGTTCCTCGTACACCTGAATCTAGAAGTGTTTCACCGACATCATCAGAGGACTACTACTTCAACAGTTAAAAGGATAAGTATGGTGATACCTCAGTGTTTGAAGACAGTCTAGAAGCAGATCATGGTGAAGAAACATTGGTTGATGCTGATAAGGAATTAGATGAATGGGGTAGAATGATTGCTGTTGAATTGGAGATGTTAGTTCTTTTAGGTGAAGGTTCAGATCTCGAGAATGTAGATTCAGAAATTGATGATTCAGACAAGACGTCAGAATCAGAGGTGGAAGATAAAGCTGATCATACTGGGGTAGATCAAACTGATTTTGAAGCATTGAACAATCAAGCAGTTGACTTATTGAAGATGTGCTTATCAGCTAGTGATCTTGAAAAGGTTTCCGGTTTAACAAGAGCTAAGGATATATGGGATAAACTTGAGCAGATTCATTTGGGTAAAGATGCTGATTCTTCAGAGTTTCTTACAGACTCGTCAGAATCAGAAGTTGAGCTCGATGATGGGAAGAAGACATATTTCTTTGCATTTATGGCTGAGACTTCCTCATCAAATAATGCTCAACAGGTATCTTCTGATCCATCTACCATTTTTGAATGTGTTAAATGTGCTGAATCTAAGATAACAATAGATAATTTAACTAAGGCATATGAGGAAATAAAAGAAAAATGGCATGCTGACCATGTGACCACTAAGGTTGAAAATGAGTTGAAAGAGCAAATCAAAGTTTATAAAAAACAACTTCACGATCTGAAATGTTATAACTTTGATATAAATCAAGCTTTAGTTAAACGTGTTGACACAATAAATGAATTGAAGAAAGAAAATGAATGTGTTAAAGCTGATTTAGAAGCTATGTCAATTAAGATGAAATGTTGGGCAAGTGCGTCACAATGGAATGCATTAATGGTGGAATTAAATGGCACTAAGTGAAAGGGTATTGGATTAAAGGCCGCAGCTCCACCATTTCAGAACCAATTTTTTAATGCAAATATTGTTGATGGACGACCAAAAGACTGTATTCCACCTAGTTATGAGGACTATGTTGAGAATAACAAAAAGTGTAGCTCAACTGAGAATGCACCTTCTGATGATACCACTGAAGGATCTTTAGATCATGAGGAAGATAAGAAAACTGGCCTAGGAGATAAGTTGGAGAAAAGGAAGGTGATAACACCTGATGAGCCAATTCGGATTATGAAAAATCCAAAGTTTGCTAATAGAGTGGTTCCACCGAGGATCCAAAGTTTGAACTTGTTTTCGTGTCATGATTCTGCTTCAAGAACTTCGAGCCATCCAAGGATCCGTTGAAGCTAGATCCATTTTTCTCTTTTCCAGTAGGTTTATCCAAGGAACTTAAGGTAGAAATGATGTTCATAACATCATTCGATTCATACATATAAAGCTATCTTATTCGAAGGTTTAAACTTGTAATCACTAGAACATAGTTTAGTTAATTCTAAACTTGTTCGCAAACAAAAGTTAATCCTTCTAACTTGACTTTTAAAATCAACTAAACACATGTTCTATATCTATATGATATGCTAACTTAATGATTTAAAACCTGGAAACATGAAAAACACCGTAAAACCGGATTTACGCCGTCGTAGTAACACCGCGGGCTGTTTTGGGTTAGTTAATTAAAAACTATGATAAACTTTGATTTAAAAGTTGTTATTCTGAGAAAATTATTTTTATTATGAACATGAAACTATATCCAAAAATTATGGTTAAACTCAAAGTGGAAGTATGTTTTCTAAAATGGTCATCTAGACGTCGTTCTTTCGACTGAAATGACTACCTTTACAAAAATGACTTGTAACTTATTTTTCCGACTATAAACCTATACTTTTTCTATTTAGATTCATAAAATAGAGTTCAATATGAAACCATAGCAATTTGATTCACTTAAAACGGATTTAAAATGAAGAAGTTATGGGTAAAACAAGATTGGATAATTTTTCTCATTTTAGCTACGTGAAAATTGGTAACAAATCTATTCCAACCATAACTTAATCAACTTGTATTGTATATTATGTAATCTTGAGATACCATAGACACGTATACAATGTTTCGACCTATCATGTCGACACATCTATATATATTTCAGAACAACCATAGACACTCTATATGTGAATGTTGGAGTTAGCTATACAGGGTTGAGGTTGATTCCAAAATATATATAGTTTGAGTTGTGATCAATACTGAGATACGTATACACTGGGTCGTGGATTGATTCAAGATAATATTTATCGATTTATTTCTGTACATCTAACTGTGGACAACTAGTTGTAGGTTACTAACGAGGACAGCTGACTTAATAAACTTAAAACATCAAAATATATTAAAAGTGTTGTAAATATATTTTGAACATACTTTGATATATATGTATATATTGTTATAGGTTCGTGAATCAACCAGTGGCCAAGTCTTACTTCCCGACGAAGTAAAAATCTGTGAAAGTGAGTTATAGTCCCACTTTTAAAATCTAATATTTTGGGATGAGAATACATGCAGGTTTTATAACTGATTTACAAAATAGACACAAGTACGTGAAACTACATTCTATGGTTGAATTATCGAAATCGAATATGCCCCTTTTTATTAAGTCTGGTAATCTAAGAATTAGGGAACAGACACCCTAATTGACGCGAATCCTAAAGATAGATCTATTGGGCCTAACAAACCCCATCCAAAGTACAGGATGCTTTAGTACTTCGAAATTTATATCATATCCGAAGGGTGTCCCGGAATGATGGGGATATTCTTATATATGCATCTTGTTAATGTCGGTTACCAGGTGTTCACCATATGAATGATTTTTATCTCTATGTAAGGGATGTGTATTGAAATATGAAATCTTGTGGTCTATTATTATGATTTGATATATATAGGTAAACCTATAACTCACCAACATTTTTGTTGACGTTTTAAGCATGTTTATTCTCAGGTGATTATTAAGAGCTTCCGCTATCGCATACTTAAATAAGGACGAGATTTGGAGTCCATGCTTGTATGATATTGTGTAAAAACTGCATTCAAGAAACTTATTTTGTTGTAACATATTTGTATTGTAAACCATTATGTAATGGTCGCGTGTAAACAGGATATTTTAGATTATCATTATTTGATAATCTACGTAAAGCTTTTTAAACCTTTATTGATGAAATAAAGGTTATGGTTTGTTTTAAAATGAATGCAGTCTTTGAAAAACGTCTCATATAGAGGTCAAAACCTCGCAACGAAATCAACTAATATGGAACGTTTTTAATCAATAAGAACGGGACATTTCAGCTGACACGTGTGATTAACCGCACGAGTCACCAAATGGTTGACTCACTCGCTTTGAATTTTTGCATCAGCCGTGTACCCTGTATGAAACCATATTACTGCTCAAACGTGTCAACAATGACACGAGTGACTATATCACTCGCACGATTGATCTATCAGCCGTACGTGTGAAACTGTCATCGCACGTTTCATCCTGTTCAACATATTTATGACACTTTAATGCAATTGCTATGATGATGTATGTTGATTGATTTATATATCTAAAATCTCTGTTATTGTTTCAGTTTCTGTTTAGATATCATCAGATGGTAGAACAACAAGTAAACGTTCCGGTTGATAACGTTGAAGGACAGGGGGAGCAACAAGTTAATCCACAAGCTAATCCTCAAGCTAATCCTATCAATCCACCTGCTCAACAAGAGATTCCGTTAGAAATGGGAGAACTGAACAATCAAGTCGCCCTCTATGACACTACTTTAGAGATAGGTTCTCACTTTAAGGAGATTATCGAATTTCTTAAGAGATCAAGGATACACACTGCTATTTCTACTGAATGCACTGTATACTACTTTCATCAGAGAGAGTTCTGGAGAAATGATGTGTTGGATGTTGATGAAGATAAACTTGTTATTAAGATTCAAGGTCATGATATTACTGTTTCTAAGAATGTGATTAGAAGGATTTTGGGGTTCAATGACGAGAACTGCTCCCACATGACTATCAGTAGAGAACGAATCCATGGTTGTTTCAGAAGATGTGCTTATTCTGGTTACCTTGTTGGCAAATCTGAGCTGGTGAAGACATGTCTGCCACCGCAGTTTAGATATCTTGCTCATGTAATCATGCATTGTTTGAGTGGACGCAAATCTGGTTTTGACAAGCTGAACGAGAAAGTGCAGAGTATGTTTGTGGCACTTGTTCTCAAGGCTCCATATGATTTTTTGGGTTTTGTTATCTACTATTTCAAAGCAAACCACTTCAGTTCTTCCCAGAGATACCTGATCTATGCCCGTTTTCTTCAATTAATCATTAATGATGCTGTATCTGATTTACCTAAGCTTGAAGAGGATATTATCCACCTGAAGCCGATGAATCCGATTACTTTCCATAGAATGGAAGAGACAAGGATTGCTGAGTTAAAGCCTGACTTTAAGAGAAAGCTCATTTGTCATCTTATTAAGGAGAACTATCGATGTCCAGCAGGTAATGCTTGGAGGAATGAGGATTCAGACTCTAACTATGAAGTTACAGATGAGGAAGGTGAGGGTGATAATCAGAAAGCTTCTGGTAATGCTCAAGGAGGATGTAATGTTGATGATGAGATTATCGAGGGTGATGATGAAGCGACAGAGGAGGATGCCAGCTTAATTCAGAGAAAAAGGAAAGGAAAGGATCCTATGACCGCAGAACAACTCAAGAAGAAAGAGAAAAGAACGAAGTATTCTTATGAGTCACCTCAGAAATCATCACAGGGAGGTTCAAGGCAACAAGCTCAGAGAAAGCCATCCGGCTTCATGAAGGATGCAAGAGCTGCTGTTACCTCACCAAAACCTGCCACAACAACACCTCAGGTCACGTCAGATGAATATAAGACTCAGCAAAATCTGTTGATGTCTTTGTTCACGAAAATAACCAATTTGGAGAATCAAGCTACTGAGGAGAAGAAGATCAGTAACGCTAAGATTGAATCGTTGGTGGAAGAGAACAAGAGGTTATCTGATAGACTGGACCGTCAGAAGGAAAGGACAGATAAGTTGAAAAAGAAGTTTTTGGCAATTAAGAGTGCGAACAGGGAGAAGATGAAGAAGTTGAATGAAAAGATTGAACAGATTACCTCTGGTAAAACCAAGTTGATAACAGAGAAAGGAGAAGAGTATTCTTCTGATTTGGGAGAAGGTGATGAAAAAGATGATGAAGAAGATGCTGGAACTGGAGGACCCTTTTTTGATATACCGTTAGTGATACCTATTCGAAGCTTTAATGAATATGGTGAGGTCTTTACTGCTGAATATTATATGAATTATTCAAAGGTTTTTTATGATGCAGAAAAGGGGGACGTTCCACCAAGTAAGTTTCCGATGGAACAGCTTGCTACTCTGGCATATGACAGCGAAAACGATACGGAGAATGCAAAGTCAGTTGAAACTGAAAACAAGGCTCCACAAGAAGAGTCATTGTTAAGTATCCCTCCCGAATCAATCCAAAATATCAACTTAAGTGATTTTGATCTGTTCAAAGATCAGAAGAGTGAAGATTCTGTTGGTAAAGATAATTTGAAAGAGGATGTGATTATCGAGTTCGAGGACGAATTTGTGACAGAATCTGATGCTGAATAAGAAGAAGAAGAAGAAGAAGAAGTTGAAATCGTTATGCCTTCGCTTGAGCCATACTCGCATCCGTCACTCAACACCTTAAGTGATTTCTTCAATCTGAGCTATGAAGAGAAAAGAAAGAACTTAATTGAGTTAGAAAAGGCGAGGAAGGTATACAAACAACAAGTGAAAGAAGTGGATGTTATGTTAGAAAGGAACATGAAGATCCGACATGAGAAACTGCTCGTTGAGAAAGAAAGAAAAGAAATTGAATTGAAAGATAAGAAACTCTGAGCCGAACAAGCTAAAGCCGAGACATGGAATGAGATTAATGAATGGTTCAAACGTGATAGGGTTAAAGTGAATAGAAACGTTAAGGAAGACGAAGATCATCAAAGTTGGTGGAGACAGAACGTTGTTAACCCTGATCAAGTAGATAAGCTAGAACTCGAGCCGAAGTTTGTTAGTTTCTATGAGAAAGGTAAAAGAACCAAGAAGTACTCCAAGGGTAAAATTTTGAGTTGGGGCTATTTCAAGGAGATCAATTGTTTTGCGATCAAGAGGGAAGGCGGAGTAGATTATATGGCACGTCCAAGTCACTTCAAAACTCTACCGTACTTCGAGATCATGCAACTTGCTAAGCTGAAGATGTTGAACGCTGAAGATTGTGACCTTTCCAGGTTGTTTTAGAGAAAACTCAGGTATGAGTATAAGACAGGGAAATGGGACATCTTTAAGTCAACGGCCGCTAGGTTTTCCATACACCCGACAAAGAAAAATTTTAAAAGAGGACCTATCCGTGTTCTTAAGTTCCGTCCAGCTAAGTATATGAAACAATCTCCCTTGATGCCATTACCCAAGGATATCTGTAAGAACTTCATATGGTGGTTCTATGATCAGTTGTCGGAAGAAGCAGTGATCTTGACTGCAATTGAGACGGATGATGGAAGCATACAGTTCGACAATGTGAGGTTTTTAGATCCTATGTGGCTGAGGAACTTGTGGAGATTTGATGTGGAGACTCTTCACCGCCATTACATTACATTCAGAGACAATCGAAAGGAGGAAGCTATGAGATATCAACGTGTGATAGATGTCCTCTATGCATACCTCAACAGAGAAAGTGATGCTCAAAGCTCAAACCAAGTTCAAGACAGCTGATGTGTGTTGTATACTGTGATGCTAGTTATTAATTTTTGTTTGTTTTTGTTTTTGATGATGATGTATTTTGGAGAGAGAGAGAGAATCTGGATATGTATTTGTTGTTAGACTGATGCTACTTTTGGACTTATGTGTATTTCACGAACGTTTACTTTATTATAATCGATGTCCTAGGTCCTAGGGGGAGTTGTTGATGCATGTTCTGTAAGTCCCTAGACATCTTGCCTACGTTTGTGATTAGTACTTCAGTTTATGTGATACCATGATCGCTCGTTATTATCCTATCTGTGTTTGTATGTGGCTACAGGTACTGCAGGAACGCGATACGGATGTTTGACTATGTTAGACTTAGTAAGACGTACGAGTGAAGCTTTACTCGTACGGCTGACAGGCTCATACACACAGTTGATGCTGAGCTAAGTCATAATTATAACCTGAATGAGAAGACACGAGTGAGTGATCACCCGTACGGCTGATGAAGCCAACTCGTACGTGTGATGGATGACTTGTACGGGTGAGTCAAAAGAAGGGGTATATAAAGTCTTATGTTCTTCATTTTAGGTTAAGCCTCTCTCACACACAATCACTCAGATCTGGTTCACCTGATCCGATTCTCTCTCAACCCAATTCACTCCTTGTAGTGAATAATAGCTCTAGGCATTAATCTAATCACAATCCTTGTTGTGGTTTGACTAATTTAATCCCAAAAAGCTACCCATATTCACTTTGATTGGTTTGATTCACTAATTCCGCCTTTGTGTGAATTAAACCTGTTGATCTCGAAGTTCCTAGTCATGTTTCATCATAGATGATATCTTGATCTATTCCAAAAGCGAAGAAGAACATGAGCAACATCTTCGACTCGTGCTTGAACTCTTGAGACAAGAGCAACTCTATGCCAAATTCTCCAAGTGTGAATTTTGGTTGAAGGATGTTCAATTTCTTGGCCACGTTGTTAGTAGCCAAGGTATCAAAGTCGATCCCGCGAAAATTGAAGCCATTAGCAAGTGGGAAACCCCCACTACTCCTACTCATATCAAGCCAATTTTTAGGCTTCGCCGGTTATTATTGTAGATTCATCGATGGTTTCTCTCTGATTACACGTCCTTTGACCGTATTAACTAACAAGGGGAAGAAGTTAGTTTGGGCAACCGAGCAAGAGTCGGCATTCCAAACCCTGAAGCAGAAGTTAACCACCGCACCTATCTTATCCCTTCCCGAACGCAGTGATGACTTCGTTGTATATTGCGACGCCTCGAAACATGGTTTTGGGTGTGTATTGATGCAACGGAAGTGTGACGACCCGAAAATTTCTGACCAAATTTAAACTTTATTCTTATATAATTTCGAATTGATAAGCAAAGTCTGGTAAACTGGGTCTACAAATTTTTTTTAGATTTACATAGATTCATTTATATCTCTGATTATTCTCGACGATTCACGAACATCAATGTATAAAAAAAATGTAAATATATATGATGGCTATACATATGTAATATTGTAATAAATATATATATAATTAATAGATATTATGAATTTAATAAAATTATATAATTAAAGGATACTATAATAAATATTAATATATTAAACTTAATTATAAGCTGAATATAATTATTATATTAATACTATTATCATTATTAGTATTATTATTAAGTAACATTATCAATAATGTTATTAATAGATTGTTATTATTATTATTATTATTGTATATATATTGTAATGTATAGATATTATATACTAAATATATGTTATTATATATATAACTATTCAACATTACATAACTAATAAATCATAATATTAAATATAATTACAAGTTAAAACATAAATATTAATATTAAAATCTATTAAGAAGATTATATATATGAGGATGAAATACATGTAAATTATATATTATTATTAGAAAATAATACAATCTATTATTATTATTATCATTAATAATATTATTAACCTCATTTTTATTTTTTAGTATCATTATTATTTATTATTGTGAATGTAATTATTATTATTATTATTATTATTATTATTAATATTATTATTTTTAGTATTGATATTAATAGTATTATTATTATATATATATATATTAATAATTATTAGTTATAAATATTAAATTAATTATACAATATAAATCAGATTATATATAAGCGTAATATCTGTATCAATCACAATCTGTTTGATTTTTTTTCTTCTTCCTCTTCTCACTGTTTTTGTTTCTGTCAAGCACCATAGCTACAAAACAAGTTTGACAATTAATAAACTACAGCTTCATTTATTCGATTAAAACCATTATACAATATACTCCCTCTGATTATTCGCAAAGAAAAACAGAATTGTAGTTTTCATCTCTGTTCTTGGGTCAAATTACCAAAAACTCGGATTCAAATTTAATTGTGAAATCTATTAATGCAATTACGTTAGAAGACGTTCACTTAAGCTATCTGGAAACTTTCAATGTTCAATTTATCCTATCAAGATTCAATTTCGAAGTCAAAGTTCAATTTTCAAAAGTCAACTGATTTGTTCAAGGTAAAATTCGAACTCGTTCTTATGTTTTAAGTTTAATTAAAGATTCAGAAAGTTTATATAGATGAATTAGAATCTTTTTCATGTTGAAGTCGTGATCTAAAACATTTCCAAATTCAAAATCAGAGGATGAGTTTACAAGCATTCAAAGCTTTAATAATTATGATATCCAATAGCACGAATTCAAACGAAATTTAAAATTGTAAAAATGCAGTTATGTTAGGATTAATCTAGTTAAACTTTCTGTGAATTTTCATTTTCCAATTTCTCAAAACGAAATCGAATTTGTGAGTCAAAGTTTTAATTGCAAAAGTTAAAGAAATTGTTCATAACAAAAATTCAAAGTGGTTTCGATGTTTTCTGATAAATAGATTGTTTATAAAGTTTATATGAAACAATTGCAACATAACTTATGTTATAATCTTTCCTTAAAACATCCTAAAAATCATAATTAATTTTTTTAGCTGTTCGTTTATATTTTTTTTTTCTTTCTGATACAGCGATATTCCTTAATTACCTTCCGTTTCAATTATTTCTGATCAAATGATTGTAGTGACTGGTTGTTATTAAATTCTAAAATCAGTTTATAATTTGTTAATAGATGGTGTTGATCCTTGGTTGTTTGGATTGATTAGGATGAAGAAGATGATAAATAAAAGAAACATGATATATTTAATTAGGTTAGTATCACATCAGAAAAACGAACTTGGTCTAATGGTTAAGAGTGTTAGCGGTGAGTGAGAGGTCTCGAGTTCGAGCCCGGTCTGGGGCAATTCTTTTTAGAAATCCGTTTTTAGGGTACTTTTCATTTCCAAAATTACTATTATTATTTTTATTATTATTATTGTTATTATTATTATTATTGTTATTACTATGATTATTAGTATTGTTATTGATATTATTGTTATTATTAGTATTATAGTACTTAATATTATTATTATCATAGTTATAAGTATTAAAAGTATTATTATTATTATTAACATTATTAATGTATTTATTATTATTATTATGAATTTTGTCATTTAAGTATTAGTTATCATTATTATTAATATGATTATAGTTATAAATAAGAATATTGTTATCATTATCATTGTTATTATTATATTTGTTTTAACGACTAATATATGTATTATCATGAGAACATAAATACTAGGATTAATATTAGTATTAGTATCACTTTTAGTACTATTATTATTATTAGTAACATAGGTATTATCATAAATATTATCATTATTATTATTAATATAATCATTAGAATTATTATTATTAAACTTATTATCATTATTATCATTCTTACTAAAATTATTATTTTGTTATCGCTAAAACTATCAATATTATCATAAATAGATACTCTTATATAAAAATACATTACGCTATACTTTTATTATTAAAAAGATATTAGTTAAGCTATATCAATCAATATATAAATTATATAAATATATACTAAACCTTAATATACAGTTTTTTTTTTACTATTAATGATAAGTAATAGTTATATAAAACTTATAAACTAAATATATCAAATTTATCTAAATAACATATAGTATAACAAGTATATTATTAATAACAAAAAATATATATAATTGCTCAAATATGATTATATATTTTAATATATATATATGAATAATATAGGTTCGTGAATCCAAGGTCAACCCTGCATTGTTCAGTATCGTCATATATATTTTTACTACAAAATACAGTACTGTGAGTTTCATTTGCTCCCATTTTAAATGCTTTTGCAATATATATTTTTGGGACTGAGAATACATGCGCTGCTTTTATAAATGTTTTACGGAATAGACACAAGTAATCGAAACTACATTTTATGGTTGGATTATCGAAATCGAATATCACCCTTTTAGCTTGGTAACCTAAGAATTAGGGAACAGATAACCAAATTGACGCGAATCCTAAAGGTAGATCTACGGGCACTAACTCCCCCCATACTGGAAAATGGTATGCTTTAGTACTTCGAGTTTATATTATACAGATGGATTTCTATTTTGGGGATATTCTATATGCATGATATTAATGTCGGTTACCAGGTGTTCAATCCATATGAATGATTTTTAAACACTTGCGAGTGTATGATTATTGAATAAAGGAAATCTTGTGGTCTATTATATTATTGGAAATGATTGATTACGATAAACCTATGAACTCACCAACCTTTTGGTTGACACTTTAAAGCATGTTTATTCTCAGGTAATAAAGAAATCTTCCGCTGTGCATTTGCTCATATTAGAGATATTACTTGGAGTCATTCATGACATATTTCAAAAGACGTGGCATTCGAGTCATCGAGTTCATCAAGATTATTATTAAGTCAATTATAGTTGGATATATTATGAAATGGTATGCATGTCGTCAACTTTCGATGTAAAGAAAGATTGTCTTTTAAAAACGAATGCAATGTTTGTAAAATGTATCATATAGAGGTCAAGTACATCGCGATGTAACCAAATGTAATGTATTCGTCCAGATGGATTAGGATGGGTCATTAGAGTTGGTATCAGAGCGTTGGTCTTAGCGAACCAAGTCTTGCATTAGTGTGTCTAACTAGTAGTTGTTAGGATGCATTAATGAGTCTGGACTTCGATCGTGTCTGCATGTCAAAAGTTTTGCTTATCATTTAGTGTCAAAAATTATTTGTTTATCATCCTTAAAGTCTCGACACGTCTTATTGCAATTATTGCATAGATGGTGTACATAAAAATTCATATCCAATCACATTAGACCTTGTCTGACACGTTTCCTTAATTTCTCCATAATCTACGGGATCTCCTGTACCATATATAGATATTCTATATAATCAGAATCTCATTCGATATCCGAAAATCATTTCATATCAAAATCCTTTAACTGATCGTGAGAGATGGATCCTACACCTAGTTTGGATTCCATTAGTTTCGAAAGCAATTTCGAAATGTATATTGAAGTAGACTCCAAAGTCAATGAACCTGAAGTGTCTCGACCGTTTAACTATTTTTCTTTCTGGAGGAAATGGGGGTGGGTCCGAGACTTACTCACTCGATGGAGGAATGAAGAAGGCGAACCCTACCGTGAACCAAACTTATATCCTAACATCAGGAAAAACGATGTACTCATCGGTGAACCTATACGCAACACTGTTCTCACCCTTCTTGCCAAAATTTTCCACCTCGAAGGACGCATTACTGTAATCTCAGAAAATATTCAACCTCTACTTCCGAATACCAATCGAAGGGGAATATTAGAAGAAGTTAGGGAACTTCGAATTGATAATCAAGATTTATCGAATCAGATGAGTGGGTGGATAGAAATAATAGAGGGTAGGATAGAAACCCTGACAAGAATGGTGCGTGATTTACAAGCTATACTTATTACACCAACATCATCACCAACCTCAGCACCAACAGCACTTGTACCACCGACAGCAACATCCACATCACCAGCCTCGACATCACCATCTGTACCGCGAGCATAATCTTCGTTCTTCCTATCGTTCCATCTACTTTATCTTGTTCTACATATCAATCTACATCGATTATCTTCGTTCTACATGATGATTATGTAACCTCTAAAGTCTTAAAGATTATATATTCTCGTTCTAACGGTAAATCAAATAAGATTAATATCTTATTGACTCATTAAATTCATGATTACATCTGGAGAAAATATATGTGTATATATATTTCATAAAGATTGTAATTAAAAATTCTTTTGTACAAACTGTTAATGGTGAAAATATTTTAACGGGTAGGTAATACCCTAGGAATATTTAGATTTCACCTTAATAAGTTACATTGTACATTCGTCGAAGCTGATTCAACAGTCATTTAATATCCTACTTACAACCACCGATATACGTATCCGTTCACCACTGAATAACCATTTTCATTCAATTTCATATTTGGATTTTGACTTATCAGAATCCAACAAGTGGCACAATAAAAAAAAACATTGGACAAAATAAAATTTGTTAGAAATAAACAAATTAACTATGAGAGGAATTTTGTTAAGAATCCGCGCTAACTGTTCCTAGCTAACTGATTACATTTTATTTATCGTAATTTATTTATCGCAATTTATATTCTCACAATTTTATTTATCGTCATTTAATTTCTGTTATTTATTTTACGCACTTTAATCGGGACACGTATACAAGGTTTTGACATATCATATATATATATATATATATATATATATATATATATATATATATATATATATATATATATATATATATATATATATATATATATATATATATATATATATATATCCCTTCCTTACATAAAGCATGGTGTTCACTGCCAATGTGTCAGACCCACAACCCCACATGTTTTCCAATCACCACGTGTCCTCATTCTCTGATTTTCTCTTTTTTTTTTAAACACCAACTAAAATTACGGAATTACATCCGTTCCCCATTCATTCTAAACTATTGGATCGAGGGATTTACAGTTGAATCCATTCGCCTCTTTCAAATCTTATTTTCAAATCCTTCATTCTAAACTATTGGATCGAGGGATTTACAGTTGAATCCATTCCAATTTTTTTGTATTCAACGTTCGTTCTCTCTTTCATTCAGATGGTTCGATTGAATCAAATCGAAACTGATTCAAAACCAAATCGAAGCTGATTCAATTGTTAACCTATTAAATCTCTGATTTGAAACACGAAGTCGATTGAATCGATTTTAGGGTTTTTCATAATCTTAATCAAAGTTCAAAAATCGCATCTAAAATCCACTATTAAATCCGTTCAATTCAACCTCTTCAAATCAATTTATCAATTCAAATTCTGGCATAAAAGTCGATATCATCAACTAGCGATTTCAATTTATCATTAACATCGTTGATTCAGAATCCACGTCATGTCCGATCAGTCCGAGAACCATAGCCGTCGTCATCTTCTCACACAAGGTATTCTTATCAGTTCAGAATAAATAAAATGGATTTGTATGTTACAGGGTTTATATTTTTTTTTTAAGGTTTATATTGATTTTTACTTTTAAGGTATATGATTTTTACTCATCAGTTTTATTCTCCATTGCTGGATTTTTCATGCTTATTTACATCTGCAGGTACTTTATGCATTAGCTCCGTTTATTGAATGCAGGTACATCTGCAGGTATCTCACAGTCAAAATTTAATTAGCTCATAGTGTTATTCTGTGTTTTAGTTCATTTGTATGTGATAATGTGATAATTTTTGCGATTACGTTGTTTATAACAGGTTTTAGTTCATTTGATGTTGATTGTCTTTTTCCATATTATTTGTTCTTATATATTCACATATATTCCCTTCATTCATTAAATTCTCAACTGATGATATCATATGAATAAGTTTATATTCGATATTTGAAATTTCAAGTTCCATTTCACTCACTCTGTTAGAATTTGTAAGGTATTATGTAGCCAACAAGTAGTTTTTATGCTAATATAACCGACCAATGAAGTTTTACCCGTAGTTTATGTGAGACTCTTTGAAACTTCAATGCCAGTTGGATTTTCTTGGTGATATAATCAGGTTTCAGCATAATACCGGAGCAACTATAGGCGTTTGTTAATTTTACTATATTGCCGGATCAACTATAGGCGTTTATTAAAGAGCGTGGCTTAAAGAACACTTTTTACACCCGTACGTCTCTCTTTTATTCATTTTTAATGAATTGTGCATTCTCAACTGAATGTTACTTATCAAGTTTTAAGCTTTATGAATTTTTATGACTAGAAAAATAATTAGTAACAATGATAATTCTCAATTTAATCAGTGAGTCATAGGTAAGAATATTACGTACACTTTAAAAATGTAAATCTGTGTGTGTGATGGGTAAGCTTTTATGATATAGAGCGATTAAAAAAGTAGAGATAGATAAAGCATGTGTATTTGTGATAGGTAAGCTTTTTTCTTCTTTGACTTATGTGGTAGAAGATAGATGAATTTTTTCACTGAAATTGGAAGTTTGACATGTTGCTATTTGTTTTAACTTGCATCATCAATTAAGGAGGTTGTTCTTAGTGGTGTCTCCCTTGATTCTAAGAGAGAAGAAATTAACAAAATTCAACAGGTGTGCTCTTTTATTTTTCAGGGCAGTTAAAATTGTTTTTTTCTTCTTTTCAATATATCTATAACAAAAATTAACATTGTGAAAATTTTATTCTGCAGGAGTTGACAAAACTTTTTCGAAAGTTTGATGACAATTGTTTGAGATCACTAATCTGATTATGGAATATATAGTTTTTTTTTTTACCTTTATTACCCAACATACATATAATTGAATTGGTTGATTTATTGAATTTCATGTATTTAATATACTGGATGAAAAATGGTATTGTATTTCAGATCAGGCAACGATAAATACCCAATCCATCACAAACAACATCATCTCCACAGCTTAGCTTTGTACAAGTTCTGTTCCTCTGCCACAAGCACTGTTGTCAGACTTACGCAGCAGTAGTGGACATATCTGATTTGTAACTCCCATTCAGATTAGTAAGTTCATCTTTTCGTTTGGTGTTGCTGGATGTTTTCGATTTTGCAATATGGGTTTACAATTGATTAAATAACCCAGAAAAAAATGTTTTTCCACTTCTTTGTTGACATCGGATTAAATACCCTAGAAATACCTGCACAAAAGATACATAGATTGTGATTAGAGATGGAGATTTATTGTGTTTGTATGCGTTGTAGGTTTGATATTTATGACTCAATTGTTGTTTGTTAAGGAACTGTCTATAGTTCTTAGATTTTAATTTGTTTACAAAAGTTAATTGTTATCTATATGAACCAGATCCCTGTCTGTTTTTATGATTATTGTGAACTGTTTACCTGTTTTTTTAATAACATAAGCCTGTCTAAATCTTGGAGTTGATGTGAAATTGGCTCGGCTTTATGTTACTTTTGATAAAGTTGTAATCTTTTTAGTAAAGTTTTAAAACAGTACAGTGTGTACACTTTTATTGCAAAAAAAATCGAAATCGAAAATTATGAAGTTTTAAAACAGTGCTTACTATAATCTCATGTTAGTAAGTTCTATGTTGAACTTGATGTATTTATTTGCCCAGTTGTTTAAGTTGTATGATTGTACAATTTATGTTTAGCACTCATTTCTTTTTTTATAAGGTAATAATTAAGAGGAGAAATTAGGGTTTACAAAATTAATTATTTCTTGATATTCTTAACAGGGGAATGCAATACAAGTCAACATGAACTACAGAGAAAAGCACCTTTTCGAACCGAAACAGAAAATTAACTGTGCATACAAGATTTCGCGCTTCTTAACTGAGGACACTAGCGTTTCTTCACTGTGAATAAGAAGGTAAAACAAAACCGATGAACATTCGATGTGTGACGTTCTCAAAATGCTTTGACTATTTCATTAAATAAACCTTCGAACGTTCACTGTAAAACAAAACCGATGAACGCTACTTTTGAAAGTTCTCTTCTAAGTTTTAAGAGAACATAAGGCCACTTATTATGTGAAATGGGCGGGTTCTTGCAAGCAAGGATAACTAACAAACAATTGTTAAGGTGAATTAGCATCATTTTTAACCGGTTACCCATTTCATTCAAAATCGTCAAATGTCCAATCTTTCATCTCTCTCTTTTTTTTTTGCAAATTACTCCAGAGTTGGCAAAGCCCTAATGAAAATGGTGAAAATGGTGAACCTCAACCAGACAGTGCATAACCCTATGTAACTAATGAGAATTATGGTTGGTATCTTCTATTTTTTAGAACTACAATATATTTAGAATTTTCTGTTTTATATAAAATTATGAATGATTTTATTTTCAATGAATGCATATGCGCCCAGACCAAGTAACTTACAATACATGATATATACTTTCAGGCGATAACCGGAGCTCTTGTGAAGTGTCCTAGACTGCACGTGGAAACTGTATTACAAGAATGTAAACGTTGATATTCATTTCGTAGTAGTTTTATGTTGTGATGGGCAACAAGTTATATTAGTATTAGACTTGGTTTTGTTAATCTTTTGTTTTAATATCAGTAGAAAAACAAAACTATCATGGTAGAAGAAGCTTTTAATAACTTTACATAGATTAAAGTATGATGTTATATCTATCATGATGATGTTTGACATGGTCATTAATGTAAGCAAAGAACATTTATAACAATTAGATTTTATGGTTGCATAAAACCATTTTATAGAGCTGTCGTGCAATGCACGGGCTCTTAAAATCTTAATAGTACATTATACGTATTTTGACTGTAAGTGGGTCGAATAAGCCATCTTACTTGAACTGGTATAATTTTCTTGGTTTTCACAGGTTCTATTTAGGCGTTTCTTGCTAATTTTCCTTTGGATACTTAATCTATAACCAAAGAAACACTTCTTCCCCCTTAATTGCCTTTGAATACTAAGTCGAAATGGTTTGGGTCGATATGGGTAATGAGTTGAAACTGGTCAGCTCTTATATGGTTATGCAGAGATGTCGAATAAAGGGTTGAGCAAGAAGGCTTAAAAGAGCAGCATGAATGAGTTAATGAGACTAACAATAATTTACACAATAAAACTGAATTACCACTAATTATTCCTTCATATGACACGTGACCCTCTCAATTGAACCATGGGAATAGAAGCACCTTATTATCAGTTTTAGGGGTTTCCACCATACTCTTAAGACGGTTAATTTCCAGAGATCGTGCATCAATTCCTCAAAAAAATACACAACAATTCAATCGGTAATCATTAACATGTTCGGAAAACTATATTCTTCTGTGTTTATCGGGTTACGATTACATCAAATGATCATTGAACGATCATTGATTTCAAACATTTGGTTTGACGCCATTTAGTTGTATACAGTTTAATCATTAGTTTGTTCTTCGTTTCAGTAGTGAAGTGAAGTTTCAGATGGTATTTCACATTATTCTATGCCATAGTGAAATCATGTAAGTACGCGTCGGTTCATATTATTGCATGTTATTTGAATGGAGATTACCAATATAATTAGTGTCTTATTTTTAAAATTTGCATATTTGTGGTTGAATCATAAGAGTGTTGACTTTTTCTCTATAATGAATGGTTGTTGCGTTTTATTAGTTCCCAACCCCTGGTCAGAATTCTGAGATTGAGTTTAGTATTTACTCTATACAGTCTCCAATCACTTGATATTTTTATGATATAGATAATAAATTGTTTTTCTTAGTTTTTGTTAAAAATTTAATTTAGTTATCAACACGTCATACGCCACAACATAGAGGTAATTAAATATTTTTTTGCTAGCACGTTCCATTCAACTATTGCATGAATTGGTTATTCACAAAATATATTGAAAGAAGTATATTGCTTCATGTTGATGGGCATAACAGAGACACTATCACAAAAGCTGAACGCAACCCGATCATGTACATCAGTTTTATAGTGATAGAAGTATATTGCTTCATGTTGATGGGCATAACAGAGACACTATTACTTCACTTCTGGTATGTTTCAGTTTTATTTTCATAACTATGAAAAGTTTATTTTGGAACAGTGAAGTTATCGCGTATATTAAAATGGAAATGTTGGTGTTTAATAGTGCTGTAAATATGTATAGGTTATATGAAGTATTCTAGGTTGTCATTTTGGGAATGACTTTGCAATCCATATCTGCAGTGGTGATATCAACAGTGCAGACAAACACATAACATATGAAAACTTTTGCTCATGTAAGGAATAACATAAGTATAGTTCTCTTCAACTTGTGTAACTGTCGTTTCAGAAATATTTTTGGTTTTTGTCCCATTGTTTGGACAAAAATCCAATTGGAGTAGTTACAGTATAAAAGTATCTAAATTTTTTATGTTTGTCTTTGTAGACTTTTAGTTGATTTCTTTGAAGGCATCTATTTGTATAGATATTATCATCTTATTATGCTCTTATTTTCTTTCTAAAGGTTACGGGGTACAATACCAACGGCTAACAATTAGACGGATCCTTTCGATTGTTACAAGTGGCATGCAAGAGAGTTAGGTTTCGGGACCTGATAGGGACATTCTTGGAGTCGTAGAAGGGTAGGAGGACACTTGAACTCACAATCCAGAAGTACATGCTATTTTTCAATTTTCATACAAGAGGGTCTAACTCCTTTTGTCTTTGTTCCATTTGAAGAAGTATTTCCTCCTAACCTACCAACAAACATCTCTTATTCATGTTTAGTTACTATATACTTTTGGAGATGGTCATACGGGTTGGGTAATGGGTCAAAACGAGTTCTCATCGAAATAGCCAACTATTTTTTAGCACAATCCAAGTTGACTATGTCCTGGTTAGTTATACTTTTGAAATAGTTCATGAGATTTAATCTACTTGAGATAAATGCAAACAAGATCGACCCATTCACGAGTAAATGGATTCAAATGGTCACGTTTAGAAAGTATACCTCCATTGCTTTGCATGCTTCAGCTTTAATATGGAATACTTTGTAATAATATTTAAGCATACCGTGAATTCATACAAGTTTTATTTTGCTTTTGTATATGTATATTGAAATCATTTTGGCCTGATATTCTCCATATCCATATCGAAATAGTTTGTATTATGAAAACTAAATATTTTTATATCCTTTTTTGTTGCAGGTTATAAAACTTGGGTTTGGTACTTTAAGTTGTTTTAGCGGAAGATCACACAACAAAACAAAGTACTTTAAGTTGTTGGGGAAGATCTTGAAAAAATAAGGGAAACTAGGTATGCTAATGTTGGTACCATAATTTAGCACGCTAAGTGCCTTGGTCAAAACACGGTAAATTTCATTAATGATTTGTTTCATTAGTGTAAGTGTATAATACAAGAAATTTGTACCAGTATTAACGCATACTATATTTGTTGTTGTGGCCATGTTTAAAGTATGGAACAACCTGTATATTCACCTACAACTTCGATGAACGCGCTTTCTACCTATATTGATGTTTTCTAAAATCATCCATATATGTTTTTGCATTTGATTTGTCAAATAACTATGTATGGTATTTATATCTACTATTATGTTTTATTTAAAATGTTTTTTACATACAATGATCAATACCTAATGTATTTACAATTAACATAATAGAGCCAACCGTGCAACGCACGGGCTCTTAAAGTCTAGTGTATATATATATATATATATATATATATATATATATATATATATATATATATATATATATATATATATATATATATATATATATATATATATATTATTTGGAATAACCATAGACACTCTATATGCAGTAATGCTTGAGTTAGCTATACAGGGTTGAGGTTGATTCTCAAATAATATATATACTTTGAGTTGTGATCGAGTATGATACATGTATATAATGGATCACGACATGTATTAATTAATTCGAATATTATATATTAAACTATATATCAATTATTGAATTACTAATTGTAGACTGCTAACTGTGGACTGCCGACATTGGACAATTAAAATGAATTAAAATATTGATTATAACATATGAAACTAAACATCTCTTCAAGTTTGCCACTTGATTTCATCTTAAACCTCATTTGTATCTTGACGATTACAATCTGCGTTCAAACCTTTCATGATTCTTGAAAACACCTCAATCGAGAGCATGAACCAACCGCACTTCATCTACGAGAAGAAAGATTTAAGCAATAATCATGCACCTGAAAACTCTCGGAAACTGAGTAAATGTTTAACACATAGCTGTGCTAATTCCTTTAGCGTTATTATTACCAACTCCTGTTCGAGATAGCCAGTTTTGTCACAGCTTCAGCAAGTCAACTTCGACTTTTTGTTCGAAGCAGCCTATTATAACCTTGATATGTACGTTGCCCTTTCACCATTACTACCGGGGAACCGTTTATGTTCCACCACATTAGCAATAAACTTACCAACAACTTCACTGATCTTTGACTTTCCGAAAAAAAAATCATTATAATTATCGAAACCCCATCATTTACTCATCCGCATCTTGTAACAAGAATTTTCATGCCAATTACTGGGAATCAGCAATCAGTATTTTGAAATATCGCAGCATGGCTACGCCAACAAATATATGTGTACATATAACGTCTATATCCTGGACTTACATATTGCGAATGTGATGTTTCTGAAAAACACCTAAACTGCGAACTAGTTCTTAAAATGCTGATGAAGCAGCAAAAATTGTAAACGAAATTAACGGTAAAAAGTTTGATGATAAAGGATAGTGTGTTGGCAAAACTCAGAAAAAGAGAAGGTTTGGAACTGGAAAACGGATTGAGCAAAGTATGAAGGAGGCTGTGGACAAATCACAAAGACTAAACCTGCCTTCAAAGAATCCAAATGATTCAGTATCTGCTGAAGTCATTAACGAATACCTTGCTCCTGACTCTAAACCCCTGCAGACAATATTCTTCATCATCCTCTGATATTAGAAATTCTAAGATATCATCGTATCTTTCAGTATAAATATCCTCGATATTTCTAAAGATATTTTCATGACTATTCCTATCTGAAATCATTTATCTTTTCGCGATATCATTGTTACATCAGAAAGGAAACTGTTTTAGTTTCTAAAATCTGAAAATTCAAATTTAAAATATGAATGTTTGTGAAGTAGTGTTGAAAACTGAAGCATGAGTTAGTATAATATAATGACACTTGATCAACGTGATTATATTACCAGTAAGTCATGCTGAGTTTCTAATAGAACATGATGATTCACATACCATAACGTCATCATGTGCCATGTTACACGACTCTTACATTCTGCCTAATCTCCAAACAAATCAAGAACATATTTTCTTGATAGTTCTATCTTTCTCTTGAATTCTGGTAATTTAACCAATCAAAATCGTGCTATTACAATTTCTCTCTTAGAACGTTAGTCTTGTTCATTCGAAACTTCATACTTATGAATTCTGGACCATTACTCGCTTTACTAGAGGTCGAGAAGATAATAAAAAGGCAAAGAGCTCCAAAATATAAGAGAAAATATAAATCCCAATAACAACACAGAGGTTACAAACCGTGGATATTAATACGAATAGCAATATAAAGACACGGTAGAATTAAGAATAGTATCACCTCAAAGAAATAGTAGAAGTAAATAGATTTTTCTAGTGGAAGATTGAAAAGAAGGATGACAGAAATGATAATTAGGAAAATATCAAGAATTAGAACTGGATTAAGCATTTTCACAATCTTTTGGATGTATGAACTAAGAAAGAAAGTATATGAATGGTGAAAATAATGGAACGGGAAAAAAAAAGTTTAATTTATAATGGAAATATCAAACAGAGTAATCAAGGCAGATCACCGTATTTAATTATAAAGATCTTAATTTCCTTATTCGTCGAAGAATCAAATCTTTTAGATTTCGAAGATTTTCCTTAAAATCCCTTGAATTCCAGAATTCAACCAAGACAACGTCAAAAGTTATGATACACCTTATTTTATAAAATCAATCGAGACTACGTCACCGGTTAAGACGAAACGTTATTTACTCATTTCACTCTTTTGTGATAGCTTCACTCGAACTCTTTGAATAGACGAATTGTTTTATCCAAACTACTCATTGATGATAAAACTCTATTTATCAACTCATACTCGTCATGAAAACATTTTTATTGTTAGTCAAGACAACCACAATCAAATTTCGGGACGAAATTTCTTTAACGGGTAGGTACTGTGACGACCCGGAAATTTTCGACCAAATTTAAACTTTATTCTTATATAATTTTGACTTGATAAGCAAAGTCTGGTAAACTTGGTCTACAATTTTTTTTTTAGATTTACATAGATTCATTTATATCTCTGACTATTCCCGACGATTCACGAACATCAATGTATAAATAAAAAAAATGTAAATATATATGATGGCTATACGTACGTAATATTGTAATAAATATATATATAATTAATAGATATTATGAATTTAATAAAATTATATAATTAAAGGATACTATAATAAATATTAGTATATTAAACTTAATTATAAGCTGAATATAATTATTATATTAATACTATTATCATTATTAGTATTATTATTAAGTAACATTATCAATAATGTTATTAATAGATTGTTATTAATATTATTATTGTATATATATTATAATGTATAGATATTATATACTAAATATATGTTATTATAGATATAACTATTCAACATTACATAACTAATAAATCATAATATTAAATATAATTACTAGTTAAAACATAAATATTAATATTAAAATCTATTAAGAAGATTATATATATGAGGATGAAATAAATGTAAATTATATATTATTATTATTATTAGAAAATAATACAATCTATTATTATTATCATTAATAATATTATTAACCTCATTTTGATTTTTTAGTATCATTATTATTTATTATTGTGAATGTAATTATTATTATTATTAATATTATTATTATTTTTAGTATTAATATTAATATTATTATTATTATATATATATTAATAATTATTAATTATAAATATGAAATTAATTATACAATATAAATCAGATTATATATACGCGCAATATCCGTATCAATCACAATCTGTTTGATTTTTTTTTCTTCATCCTCTGCTCACAGTTTTTGTTTCTGTCGACCACCATAGCTACAAAACAAGTTTGATAATTGATAAACTACAGCTTCATTTATTTGATTAAAACCATTATACAATATACTCCCTCTGATTATTCACAAAGAAAAACAGAAATGCAGTTTTCATCTCTGTTCTTGGGTCAAATTACCAAAAACTCGGATTCAAATTTAATTGTGAAATCTATTAATGCAATTATGTTAGAAAACGTTCACTTAAGCTATCTGGAAACTTTCAATCTTCAATTTATCCTATCAAGATTCAATTTCCAAGTCAAAGTTCAATTTTCAAAAGTCAACCGATTTGTTCAAGGTAAAATTCGAACTCGTTCTTAAGTTTTAAGTTTAATTAAAGATTCAAAAAGTTTATATAGATGAATTAGAATCTTCTTCATGTTGAAGTCGTGATCTTAAACGTTTCTAAATTCAAAATTAGAGGATGAGTTTACAAGTATTTAAAGCTTTAATAATTGTGGTATCCAATAGCACGAATTCGAACGAAATTTAAAATCATAAAAACGCAGTTATGTTAGGATTAATCTAGTTGAACTTTCTGTGAATTTTCATTTTCCAATTTCTCAAAAAGAAATCGAATTTGTGAGTCAAAGTTTTAATTGCAAAAGTCAAAGAAATTGTTCATAACAAAAATTCAAAGTGGTTTCGATGTTTTCTGATAAATAGATAGTTTATAAAATTTATATGAAACAATTGCAACATAACTTATGTTATAATCTTTCCTTAAAACGTCCTAAAAATCATAATCAAATTTTTTTTTAGCTGTTCGTTTATATTTTTTTCTTTCTGATACAGTGATATTCCTTAATTACCTTCTGTTTCAATTATTTCTGATCAAACGATTGTAGTGACTGGTTGTTATTAAATTCTAAAATTAGTTTATAATTTGTTAATAGATGGTGTTGATCCTTGGTTGTTTGGATTGATTAGGATGAAGAAGATGATAAATAAAAGAAACAGGATATATTTAATTAGGTTAGTATCACATCAGAAAAACGAACTTGGTCTAACAGTTAAGAGTGTTAGTGGTGAGCGAGAGGTCTCGGGTTCGAGCCCGGTCTGGGGCAATTCTTTTTAGAAATTCGTTTTTAAGGTACTTTTCATTTCCAAAATTACTATTATTATTTTTATTATTATTGTTATTATTATTATTATTGTTATTACTATGATTATTTGTATTGTTATTGATATTATTGTTATTATTAGTATTAGAGTACTTAATATTATTATTATCATAGTTATAACTATTAAAACTATTATTATTATTATTATTAACATTATTAATGTATTTATTATTATTATGAATTTTGTCATTTAAGAATTAGTTATCATTATTATTAATATGATTATAGTTATAATTAAGAATATTGTTATTATTATCATTGTTATTATTATATTTGTTTTAATGACTAATATATGTATTATCATGAGAACATAAATACTAGGATTAATATTAGTATTAGTGTCACTTTTAGTACTATTATTATTATTAGTAACATAGGTATTATCATAAATATTATCATTAATATTATTAATATAATCATTAGAATTATTATTATTAATCTTATTATCATTATTATCATTCTTACTAAAATTATTATTTTGTTATCGCTAAAACTATCAATATTATCATAAATAGATACTTTTATATAAAAATACATTATGCTATACTTTTATTATTAAAAAGATATTAGTTAAGCTATATCAATCAATATATAAATATATACTAAACCTTAATATACAGTTTTTTTTTTTACTATTAGTGATAAGTAATAGTTATATAAAACTTATAAACTAAATATATCAAATTTATTTAAAATAACATATAGTATAGCAAGTATATTATTAATAACAATATATATATATATATATATATATATATATATATATATATATATATATATATATATATATATATATATATATATATATATATATATAATTGCTCAATTACGATTATATGTTTTAACATATATATGAATAATATAGGTTTGTGAATCCAAGGTCAACCCTGCATTGTTCAGTATCATCATATGTATTTTTACAATAAAATACAGTACCGTGAGTTTCATTTGCTCCCTTTTTAAATGCTTTTGCAATATATATTTTTGGGACTGAGAATACATGCGCTGCTTTTATAAATGTTTTACGGAATAGACACAAGTAATCGAAACTACATTCTATGGTTGGATTATCGAAATCGAATATCACCCTTTTAGCTTGGTAACATAAGAATTAGGGAACAGACACCCTAATTGACGCGAATCCTAAAGGTAGATCTACGGGCACTAACTCCCCCCATACTGGAAAATGGTATGCTTTAGTACTTCGAGTTTATATTATACAGATGGATTTCTGTTTTGGGGATATTCTATATGCATGATGTTAATGTCGGTTACCAGGTGTTCAATCCATATGAATGATTTTTAAACACTTGCGAGTGTATGATTATTGAATAAAGGAAATCTTATGGTCTATTATATTATTGGAAATGATTGATTACGATAAACCTATGAACTCATCAACCTTTTGGTTGACACTTTAAAGCATGTTTATTCTCAGGTATTAAAGAAATCTTCCGCTGTGCATTTGAGTCGTTGAGTTCATCAAAAGACGTTGCATTCGAGTCATCAAGTTCATCAAGATTATTATTAAGGCAATTATAGTTGGATATATTGTGAAATGGTATGCATGTCGTCAACTTTCGATGTAAAGAAAGATTGTCTTTTAAAAATGAATGCAATGTTTGTAAAATGTGTCATATAGAGGTCAAGTACCTCTCGATGTAACTAAATATAATGTACTCATCCAGATGGATTAGGACGGGTCATTAGAGGAAGAAGGTTATTGCTTATGCCTCTCGACAATTGAAGATTCATGAGCAGAACTACATAACTCACGATCTCGAACTTGGAGCTGTTGTCTTCACACTCAAATTGTAGAGACACTATCTTTATGGAACCAAGAGTACTATCTTCACCAACCACAAGAGCCTCCAACACAGATTCGATCAGAAGCAGCTGAACATGAGACGTCGACGGTGGATCGAGACGTTGAACGATTATGATTGTGAACTTCGTTACCATCCTGGCAAGGCAAATGTTGTAGCCGATGCCTTGAGCCAAAAGGAAAGAATGGTACCTCTTCATGTCCGCGCCTTAAACATCACCATTCACACAAATCTCAATAGTCAGATTCGTGTAGCCCAAGAGGAGGCTCTAAAGGATGAGAATATTTCGCATGAACATTTGAACATTCTCGCCTTTCGATTCGAGGTTAAGGAGATTGGACTCCGATATGTCACTGGAAGAATTTGGGTGCCTAGTTATGGGGAATTACGGAGCCTTATTCTCAACGAAGACCACAAGTCAGGGTATTCGATTCATCCAGGAGCTGGTAAGATGTACCACGATCTCAAGGAACAATATTGGTGGACAAACCTTAAAAGGGATGTTGATACTTATGTTGGAAGGTGTTTAACTTGTTCCAAGATCAAAGCCAAACATCAGAGGCCATCCGGATTACTTCAGCAACCCAAAATCCCGCAATGGAAGTGAGAAGGAATAACGATGGACTTCATCACGAAACTACCAAAGACGATAGGCGGATATGATACCATCTGGGTTATTATTGACCGTCTTACCAAATCTGCTCACTTACTATCCATGAAGGAAGCTGAAACGATGGACAAACTCGCACAGCTATACATAAAGGAAATTGTATCTCGTCATGGTGTACCCTTATCGATTATTTCAGACCGAGATGCCCCTTTCGCTTCTAGATTTTGGCGTGCCTTGCAAGAAGCCTTGGGAACACGTTTAGACATGAGTACCGCATATATAACACCCCGTCAAAATTCCTTTAATGGAATGTTAACGCTGATCCCAGTGCTTGGCTTGAATTCTACGTAACAGCAATATTCTACAGCAGAAGCAATTAATATCTGAGAATAAAACACGCAAAATGGATCAACAATAATGTTGAGTGAATCTACAGGTTTTAGGTAAACAATACAGTATGTTTAAAAAAGTAATATTCCGAAAACGTTTATTAGTGGAAGACCACTAAGGTTCAATGTTAAAAGTTTATAGACGACACCGTGTCCCATTTTAAAAGTTTGTTGACACTGGCATGTCAAGCTTCAAATATTTGTAGACATTACCATGTCAAGTTTTATCTCATTTGTTCGTAAACCACAATTTTACATAATGTTGTATAGTATCTAAAAAATAGTTATCAGAAAAATAGTTTAGTTTCCTTGACCACGGATGTTTGCATAAACTGAGCACTTGAATACTAGCAATGACCCGAGTATAGAAGTCACTATACCCGCCTTTACCTCCTAAAATGTTATACACTTATTCAAATGTATTTAATGTTCAAAGTAAATGCACCACAGTTTTTATAGCGGGTGAGGTTGTCAACCTAACGGATCCATCCATCTAAATTGTGCTTACACCGATGGTATTAAAAGTATTCAAGCTAGAGGCTTTTTGAACAAAACTCAATATGCATATATTACTCATGTCAATACAAAAGCATTTGAAAATGTAAGTATAACAGCGTGTATTCTCGTTCCTGAAAACATGTAAAAAGCGGGACTGTAGACTCACCTTTGAAATAAGCTCGGATTGAAAAGTAAACAATTAACTTGCACGGTTTATAGCCGAGTAATGCAACCTAAGTATACGTATGTAGGTTGGTCAATATATGTATCTTAAATAAGTGTGGTTTCATAGTGTATGTTGTCTTATTGCTCGACTCGACGCATTTCAAAGTAAAAGTGAACTATATCATGCAAGTCAAACAAAGTCAACCGAAGTCAAACCGAAAGTCAAACTTGGTCAATGTGGTCAACTAAAGTCACCATCAGTAGGTTCACGTTAAATATTGGTCAACATGTCAAACCTAAGTCAAACAATACGTTTTAGGTCATGAATGATCATTTTCACAATTTCAGTTTATCGTTATGCACAAAGTTCATGAACACGTAGCATACTTAGCAAATTATCTCATAGTACAAAATTCAAGTAAACATGAAAAACTCCAGATCATAAATATTCTTAAAATCAATTCCAAAAAGTCTGGCCAGGGACTCATACGACAATTAAAAGTCAGGAATCAGAAGGGATACATTTGGGGTTTGCCAAGTCAGTTTCTGACCGCGCACTGATTTCATTTTGGCTATAACCGGAGTTAAAAACATGAAATTGATACAAGACCAGTGGGAATAGTTCAAGGACAAATCAAAGTAACACATATCAAAAATCTAGCAACTTTTGTTTAGCCAGTTTGTACAGTTTATTCGTGCAAATTGAACATTCAGTTTTCAGCTCAAATCAGAATTCACATAAAGTATGGCTCTATTTTGCCCAATGCATAAGGTTTCAAAGATTGACATAAACTAACAATAAGTCACATATCATGTTAAGTTTCATTTTCCAGAAGAATTCATTCTCAATCAATACACATAATCCACAGAGTACAAAACCGTGAGCAATTTACAGATTCGATTCTCATTTAGTTAGTCACATTCGCACGCGATTACCCGAAGATCTAGATACAATTAGCCTATGATATCCACATGAAAGATGAAGTACTTGTTGTATAATTTTCAAATATGCAAAGCTTTAATCACAAAAGTTAACACGTTTTATCATACAAGGTTATTTTCATGCAAGTGCTGTATATAATACTACTTTTACACTAATTCAAGCATATCTCGGGCTATACATAAGCAAATGACATGATATCCTAGTCTAAATTGAGTGTTTTTAAATTATCTTTCCAGTGGTATAAGTCTCACATTCCAATTCATTGTTTATCAATACCAGATTTCTGATCAAGCAACAAAAACACAACGATAATTCAAATTGACATAACTTAATCATATGGAAACGAAATCAAGCGAATCCAAAGCCTAAACTCAATAGTTTTTCGCAAGGAATCTGATTATAACATAATAATTAACATTTGAAAAGGTTAATTTTTCTGATCAAGCAAATACAAATTCGTTTTTAAACCTTAGATCATCAAACAATCAAAATAACGATAACGATTAACACGTACGCGTATAGACTTGAGCAATTGACAACATATAACAACCCTCACTTTTTGACTTCTGAAATTACTGAAATGACCTTAGGGTTTACTGTCTGACTATACGTATTAATTATTTAAGGGTTGTTATATACACAATCAATTTAACATTGACCAAATAATAAACTTGTATTCGACACTCACTGCTAATTAAAATTTATGCATTTCAATAATATTATTTATAACTATTAATCTATAAGTAATAAATAAAAAGTGACATTTATATAAATAGTAAAACAATTGGGAACTAAATAAAAATAAATACAAGTCATGAATTAGTAAAAAGAAAATAATACTTATCATGTAGTAAATGTAAAAATAATAATAAACATAATAATAATAATAATAATAGTAATAATAATGAGACTAAAGAATCTTAAACAATTACATCCTTATGTTGATTAAAAATAAAGTATAAACTAGTACATCCTTATGTTGACTAATTATAAACTAGTACCACCTTTTGTTGACTAAAAATTATAAAACAAAATAAAATCATTAATTAGAACATCCTTATGTTGACTAACACTCTAATACTTGCACTATATAAACACTCCTAGACTCCTAGTTTCTCATTCACAAATCACACCAAAATCCTCTCTCAAAAACAATCTCTCCCTCTCCCTCTCTTGTGGTATTCGGATCTTCAAGCTTGTTCTTCGTGTTCTTCAAGAATCTTCAAGGAGTTCTTCAAGATTTTCAAGGCTTTGATCTTCCATCTTCATCGTGTTCATCTTTTCTTTGTTAATTATCTTGAATCTTCAAAGGTATAACATAAACCCTAAACTATTTACATAAACTTTAATCTTTGTTAATTCATATTCATATTATAAACTTGTCATTCATAAGTATATACATAAACACTCTTAGATTTATATATACATATATACATGTAAAAAAAAAAATATTTTTATGTATATATACGAATTATATATACATATACATATTAAAACCTTAAACCCTAATACTACTTATACTAGTACTTAACATGTATACACTATTACTATTACTAGCACCTATAACCTACTACTTATATTGTAGCACAAAAACATTTTGGGATATGTATTAGAGATGTATAGATCTTCGAACTTTCTTGACGAATGGTTTCTACGAGATTCTAGGTAGAGGGTTTGGATTTCCGATTTAAAGGGTCCTATGGCTCAATCCCCTAGATCTAAATTAGCCATTCGAAGGGAAAGGGGTGATTGGAAGCTTATCTAATACGGCAAGTATCCTAAAATGAAAAAATACTCATAAAAGTAGAAACTCTCTAGTCATAGAAACTTAGTAAAATAAGAAACTTTCTAAAAATGGAAACTTTATAAAAATAGTAACTTACTAGGAATAGAAACTTAGTAAAACAAACTATACTTAAACACATACTTAAACTTAAACAGGGGCAAAACACTTAACTACTCTTAAATGTCAATAGGTTGACTTTCCTGCTCACTCGTTCAACTCTTTATTCCGAGGAATAACTCTCTCTCTACTTACTAAGGTGACTTTCATAGCCCCACTCTTATTGCTATAGCACTTTTTATACTTACTGGGGTGAGACACATGCTGCTTTTATACTTTAAACAACTTAGACACAAGTACGAACCTAAACTGTACTATGACTAGCTTATGCTACTAAGACCCCACAGAGATATTTTTTAATTGCTTTCAGGATAAGGCATTCTTAATTATTGGGGGTAGGCCTATCGGGAGTAACGTCCCCGATACATTTGACCGCGATGTCTTTGTATTACTTAATAATGATTTAAACATGGTGATAAGGTACTGTCAACTTATCATCGGGGCAACAAAACAAACGTTTAGTCTAAAATATCACGAATCAGTACTACTTTTGGATCTGCGAGATCTAATTTTTGATCCTGCGGGAGATCAACTTTACAACTAAATCTTGTGGTCTAAAAACAACGATAACTACTTTTGTTAAACCTATGAACTTCACTCAACCTTTTTGGTTGACACTTTAGCATGTTTTGTCTCAGGTGCTGTTTGATTCAAGCTTTTTTATCTACTACTTATGTGATGCTACTTGGACTTAGGATCAAGAGATATCGCATTTATTACTTCTGCATATGAACAATTACTTTATCGTTATTTCCATTATTGTAACGACATTTCATTTTCCGCTGCGTACTCAATAAAGTTAAATTTTCTCATTTAGTATTGTTCTCGTATTATAATATGTTGGTTTATTTGATATTAGTAACGTTTCTTCCAGACCCTATTGGGAGGACGTTACAGATTGGTATCAGAGCATAACCAGGCTGTTATAGAGAACCAGGATTGCATTTTTATGTGTGCCTTACTTGCTAGCTAGGGTGCCTTAGCAATCTAGGAAACTATAACCTTTCCTGCCTTAGACTTAAAGCATTTAGAATTGCCTTATAATCTTAACAATCATGCTTTACCAAACTTGACTTAAAGATTCTAATCAAAGTCTCTTTCCTAATGTAGGACTACAACTTTCCTTGACCATAGTGCCTTTAATTGTTGCCTTTAACTGTTAAATGCTACACTATACTTTAGAAACTTTACTTATCTTAGAATGCCGAGCTAATCTAAGAACTCTGCTCACTTTCCTGAGTACTATCCAATTACACCACCGCATCTAAATGCGACACAATGATTTCAGAAATTCTTGACATTCATAAGTCATCTATCATGGTTATGTGTATTACATATGTATTACATGAAATATTATCCATGATTTTGAAATTCTTATAATTGTTACTACTCACACTCAAACGTATATAACTCTCTGTTATATCACGTACCTATATGCCTTATGCCTTTATGCATCGGTTTGCGAATTGAAAAATGTCATTGGGTTATCACAGTATACGAATTGAAAGTCTTTAATCAAAAGATTATTAGATTACATACTTATCACTTTATGATCTCGACACGTCATACTGCCATTATTAAAGTAAAGACACATCATATCTTATTATATCTTATCGTATCTATCCTAATAGATTTTGTCTAACACTTTTCCTAAATTCCCTCCATAAATTACGGAAATCTTTTTGCTATATACATGTATTCGAGGAGACGAATATATCATCCAGTATTCAAAACTAATATCATATCAAAAACCCTAATTCCAAACACATAATATGGATTCCTCGAACTCTTCGAGCTCCAATGGTAGCATAACCAAAATGAACCAACCAATCAGCCATCATCTATTTTGGATGAATTGGGGATGGGTTCGTAGTAAACTTAATCAATGGAGACAAGAAGAAGGTGATCCCTTCCACCAACCGAATTCACCTCTTGGTGAAGAACCTGAAGCACTTACTGGCGAACCCGTTTGGAACACTATTTTCACCCTCATTTCCAGGATATCCAGTCACGAATATATAATATCTAAAATTTTAGATCTTATTCATCCACTTGTCTGAACCGCCAATCATCCCGGAATAATAGAAGAAGTCAACGAGCTTCGCGCTCGAGTAGTGGCTCTGGAGAATATGGTGCGAAACTTACGAACACCAGCAGCAGCACCAGCAGCATAACCAGTACCACCAATACCATCGGCATCACCACCAACATCAGCAGCTTCACCAACGAAAACATCCGCATTCCACGCCTCAACATCACACTCAGTACCTCAAACATCAACATCATACGCCCCATAGATACCAAGGAATATTAGTAATAATGAGTTAAGATGTATTGACTCATTCTTCCTGAAGAATTACATATGTATACTTTATATATATGGATTGGAACAATAATAAATCTTTTCATACTAAGCTATTACGTGTGAATCTTAACTAGTATGTACTACTTGATTAATTCATATCATTAATATGCTATGATGTACATCCTTCGTTAATGACTTAACAATCATTAATCACTGCTTCAACACAATAAACTCCATTTCATAATAAACCAAGTGTATTACTCAAATACATGATTGATTGTATACTTTCATTTTTGATGTACTCGAAACTTTCTAGAAAACATCATTCGTGCCTTATGAATTTCACAAGAATTCCACGAGCACCAACATCATATACTGAGGTATATCAATGACAATGAACGATGAAGTATTGATTCATAACTTCATTAGCGAAATATTTTGCGACAATTATGAAATCTCTAAGGTTTTGGAGATTATTTATTCTCGTTTCAACCGCAAATCAAATGAGTTTAATATTATATTAACTCATTAAATCTATATTATATCTGAAGAATACATATATGAACGTATATCTTCTCTTTTGTACAAACTATTAATTGTGAAAATATTTTAATGGGTAGGTAACACCCGAGAAATATTTATATCTCACATTAATATGTTACATTGTACATTCTTCAAATTTTGATTCAATAATCAGTAACTATACTACTTACATCCACATATGTATCCGCGCACCAAAGAACAACCATTTTCATTCAAATCAAATTACATATTCTGAATTTGACATATCAGAATTCAAGTAAAGCTATAGCAGATGTTATCTTCCTAAAGATCACTACATTCATGAATTATATTCATTCGTATTCTATGATGAATTATCACATCAAACCACCAAAATTATCATTCATTACTTTTGAAATCAACAACGCCTATTCGTCAACCATTAGATCCATTGACGATTACAATCAGCGTTTAATCATCTAAAAATAAAATTTCTTGAAACCATCTCGGGTTGTCAATCAATGATTCAGATTCGTTAACCTTGAGAATGCTGACGAAGCAGCAAATGCTATAGATGTTCTTAAGGGCTAACAGTTTGATAATAAAGAATGGTACGTTGGAAAAGCCCAAAAGAAAATTTGGAACTGAAAAACGGATTGAGCTAACCATGGAGGAGACCAAGGACAAACACAAGGGCCAAACCCTATATTCAAAAAATCCAGGAAATTCTGAATCCGGTGAAATCTTTACAGAATATCTTGCTCCAAAGTCATGTTAAAAGCTTGCGGAAAATTTTTCTTCATCAACTTTCGAACTTAGAAATTCCAAAATATCATCATAAATATCCTCTATATTTCGGAAGATATCTTCATAACGATTCATGTCCGCAATTAAGTATCTCTTTGCGATATCTTTATAAAGGAAACTGTTTTAGTTTCTATATTCTGTAAAATTCGAGTTTAAATTATAAATGCTTTGAAGAAGTGATTGGGAATTGAAGCATGAGTTAATATAATATAATGACGTCAGGCCAACGTGATTATATTACAGTAAGTCATGCTCAGTTTTTAATGGAAGATGATGATTCATAGATTTTATAATCATCATTTGCCATGTTACACGACTCTTACATTCTATTTAACCTCTAAACATATCAAGAAAATATTTTTCTTGATGATTCGGTCTTTTTCGGATATTCTGGTAATATGACAAATCAAATCGTGCTATTACCTTTCCTTTCTACTTTATATATTATGATCATTCAAAACTTCATACCTATGAATTCTGGACCATTACTCGCTTGACTTGAAGTCGGGAAGAAGAAACAAAAACATAAAGCTCCGACATATAAGGGAAAATATAAAGCCCGATAACGACTTCGAAATTACAAACTGTGTATATCAATGCGTATAGCAATATAAAGACACGGGATAATTAAAAACACTATAACCCCAAGAGCATAGAAGAAGTAAACAGATTCCTCTGGCGGTAAAAGAAAAAGAAGAATGACTGCATAGATGGTCAATATAATAACCAGGATCAGAACTGGATTTAGCATTTTCTTAATCTTTTGGAAGTTTGAATTGAGAAAGAAAGTATAGAAGTGGTGAAGATAATGAAACGGAAGAAGCTAATTTATAGCAAAATTCCAAACACATCAATCGAGGCAAATCACCGCATTTAATCAAACAAATCTCAAAATTTCGTAAATACCGGAGAATCAAATCTTATAGATTACGAAGATTTCCTTTAATTCCTTGAATTCCGGAAATCAATCTTGACTATGTCAAAAGTTAAGGCGAACATTTAATTTTCTCATTTCACTCTTTTATGATAGCTTCGTTTATACTCTTCCTATAAACGAATCGTTTTATCCATATTATTCAATAGTGATAAAACTTTATTTTTCAACTTATATTCATCATTAAAATATTCTTGTTGTAAACAATGAAGATCTCTATCAAATTTCATGACTATGATTTTCACGAACTCCTCTCTGTTTGTCTGCCCTAATATTGTGGCATAAAATGCTCAAGGTTTTAAATGAGCTCAATACCATTCATAACACATTTCATGTATCCAATTTACTGAAATGACTTGTATAACATCATCATTTTGAATGATCTTCGCATTAATGATAAAATGCACTTCATTGAAGAACCTATTGAAATCATGGAAGGAGAGGTCAAACAAACGCGTAAAAGCAACATACCTATCATTAAAGTCTGTTGGAATTCGCGTAGAGGCCCCGAATATACCTGGGAACGCAAATACCATATGAAATGGAAATATCCCCATCTCTTCTCAACTGCTGATGCATCCGAGAAGTCTACCTAAAACTTCGGGACGAAGTTTTTATTAACGGGGAGGTACTATAACAACCCTCACTTTTTGACTTCTGAAATTACTGAAATGACCTTAGGGTTTACTGTCTGACTATACGTATTAATTATTTAAGGGTTGTTATATACACAATCAATTTAACATTGACCAAATAATAAACTTTTATTCGACACTCACTGCTAATTAAAATTTATGCATTTCAATAATATTATTTATAACTATTAATCTATAAGTAATAAATAAAAAGTGACATTTATATAAATAATAAAACAATTGGGAACTAAATAAAAATAAATACAAGTCATGAATTAGTAAAAAGAAAATAATAATTATCATGTAGTAAATGTAAAAATAATAATAAACATAATAATAATAATAATAATAATAATAATAATAATAATAATAGTAATAATAATAATAATGAGACTACAGAATCTTAAACAATTACATCCTTATGTTGATTAAAAATAAAGTATAAACTAGTACATCCTTATGTTGACTAATTATAAACTAGTACCACCTTTTGTTGACTAAAAATTATAAAACAAAATAAAATCATTAATTAGAACATCCTTATGTTGACTAACACTCTAATACTTGCACTATATAAACACTCCTAGACTCCTAGTTTCTCATTCACAAATCACACCAAAATCCTCTCTCAAAAACAATCTCTCCCTCTCCCTCTCTTGTGGTATTCGGATCTTCAAGCTTGTTCTTCGTGTTCTTCAAGAATCTTCAAGGAGTTCTTCAAGATTTTCAAGGCTTTGATCTTCCATCTTCATCGTGTTCATCTTTTCTTTGTTAATTATCTTGAATCTTCAAAGGTATAACATAAACCCTAAACTATTTACATAAACTTTAATCTTTGTTAATTCATATTCATATTATAAACTTGTTATTCATAAGTATATATATAAACACTCCTAGATTTATATATACATATATACATGTAAAAAAAAATATTTTTATGTATATATACGAATTATATATACATATACATATTAAAACCTTAAACCCTAATACTACTTATACTAGTACTTAACATGTATACACTATTACTATTACTAGCACCTATAACCTACTACTTATATTGTAGCACAAAAACATTTTGGGATATGTATTAGAGATGTATAGATCTTCGAACTTTCTTGACGAATAGTTTCTACGAGATTCTAGGCAGAGGGTTTGGATTTCCGATTTAAAGGGTCCTATGGCTCAAGCCCCTAGATCTAAATTAGCCATTCGAAGGGAAAGGGGTGATTGGAAGCTTATCTAATACGGCAAGTATCCTAAAATGAAAAAATACTCATAAAAGTAGAAACTCTCTAGTCATAGAAACTTAGTAAAATAAGAAACTTTCTAAAAATGGAAACTTTATAAAAATAGTAACTTACTAGGAATAAAAACTTAGTAAAACAAACTATACTTAAACACATACTTAAACTTAAACATGGGCAAAACACTTAACTACTCTTAAATGTCAATAGGTTGACTTTCCTGCTCACTCGTTCAACTCTTTATTCCGAGGAATAACTCTCTCTCTACTTACTAAGGTGACTTTCATAGCCCCACTCTTATTGCTATAGCACTTTTTATACTTACTGGGGTGAGACACATGCTGCTTTTATACTTTAAACAACTTAGACACAAGTACGAACCTAAACTGTACTATGACTAGCTTATGCTACTAAGACCCTACAGAGATATTTTTTAATTGCTTTCAGGATAAGGCATTCTTAATTATTGGGGGTAGGCCTATCGGGAGTAACGTCCCCGATACATTTGACCGCGATGTCTTTGTATTACTTAATAATGATTTAAACATGGTGATAAGGTACTGTCAACTTATCATCGGGGCAACAAAACAAACGTTTAGTCTAAAATATCACGAATCAGTACTACTTTTGGATCTGCGAGATCTACTTTTTGATCCTGCGGGAGATCAACATTACAACTAAATCTTGTGGTCTAAAAACAACGATAACTACTTTTGTTAAACCTATGAACTTCACTCAACCTTTTTGGTTGACACTTTAGCATGTTTTGTCTCAGGTGCTGTTTGATTCAAGCTTTCTTATCTACTACTTATGTGATGCTACTTGGACTTAGGATCAAGAGATATCGCATTTATTACTTCTGCATATGAACAATTACTTTATCGTTATTTCCATTATTGTAACGACATTTCATTTTCCGCTGCGTACTAAATAAAGTTAAATTTTCTCATTTAGTATTGTTCTCGTATTATAATATGTTGGTTTATTTGATATTAGTAACGTTTCTTCCAGACCCTATTGGGAGGACGTTACACAACATAACTATGAAACTCTCATGAAAATTAGATTTTAAGAATTAGGGTTTATGCAATTATACCTTAGATCGCTAAAAGAATTATAGCAACGCGTAGAGGAAATCGAGAATTGCAACTTTCGTGTTCAAGGTTTGCTCTAAAAATTGAAAATTGATGGTGGTAGTGGTGATGGAGGTTGACGGCCAAAGAAGGGAGGGAGGGAGTCGACTGGTGCAGTTTATTTGTCAGGGTTTCCCTAATTTTTGTTAAACCTTCTAATTTATACTAACCTAGTTCTCCTAAATAGCACATAAGTCCCTAAACTTACAAAAATTGAAATATAAGGGGCTGAGGGGGAGGGGTCGGCCGAATGGGCCCCATGGGGTATCCCCGGGCTCTCGTTTTGCAATCCCGTGTAATCGTGGTCCATTTTAAGTGTCGTTTAGTCGTACCGAAGGCCCGGAACGCTAACCCGATCGTTAAACGCAACCAATTGTTTAATTTATTAAAAACCCAATAAATTAAACATTTTAAAAAGTTAATAATTAATAAAATTAATTATTAAAATAAACCCGAGCGTTTAGTTGCTCAAAAATCTATTATCAAAATCGTATCGTTTTTATCGTATTTCATTATCCGAAATATTTATTTGAATTAATATCAACCCATATTAATTATTGAAACCCTCCGAAGATCAAGTACGCATTTAATACACGTAAATGCATAAAAGTTAAATAATCGGCGTTAAATAAATAACGGAAGGTTAACAGAAGTAACGGAAAAATCAGGGTTGTTACATTACCCACCTGTTATTGAAAATTTCATCCCGAAATTTTAGTGATCGTCCGCTGAAGTAGTTTCCTCGGGAAACAGTTGCGGATATTTCAGCCTCATCTGGTCTTCACGCTCCCACATGAACTATGGTACTCTTCTCGCGTTCCACCGAACTTTTACGATAGGAATTCTACTTTTCTTCAACTGTTTGACTTCACGGCCCAAGATTTCAACATGTTCCTCAATGAAATGAAGTTTGTCATCGATACGTAGTTCCTCTAAAGGAATAATCAAATTATCATCGGCTAGGCACTTCTTTAGATTGGATACATGGAAAACGTCATGAATACTGCTGAGTGCTTGTGGTAGTTCCAATCTGTAAGCTACCGGTCCAACTCTTTCAGTTATCTCAAACATTCCAACATATCTAGGACTCAGTTTACCTCGTTTCCCAAATCGTACAACGCCCTTCCAAGGTGATACCTTAAGCATAACCTTGTCACCAACTTGAAACTCTATGTCCTTCCGTCTAACATTGACGTAACTCTTTTGATGACTTCGAGCCGTTCTCAATCGTTCCTGAATCTGTAGGACTTTCTCAGTTGTCCCCTGAATAATCTCAGGACCTGTCAACTGACTATCTCCCAATTCGCTCCAACAAAAAGGAGATCTACACTTCCTTCCATACAACGCTTCGAAAGGTGCAGCTTTAATGCTCGCATGGTAACTGTTATTGTATGAGAACTCAGCCAGTGGTAAATACTTATCCCATCCGTTTCTGAAATCAATGACACACGCTCTCAACATGTCCTCAAAAGTCTGAATAGTTCATTCGCTCTGGCCATCCGTCTGGGGGTGATATGCTGTACTCATTTCTAGACGGGTCCCTATTGTTTTCTGTAATGATTGCCAAAACCTGGAAGTAAATCTGTTGTCGCGGTCGGATATAACGGATATAGGCACTCCATGCCTAGGGACGACTTCCTTAATGTAGATCTGAGCCAACTTCTCCATTTTATCAGTTTCCTTAATCGGTAAGAAGTGTGCGGACTTAGTGAGACGATCCATGATAACCCAAATAGTATCGTGACCTCCCGCCGTTCTCGGCAGTTTCGTGATGAAGTCCATGGTAATACCTTCCCACTTCCACTAGGGAATCTCTGGTTGAGTTAATAATCCTGATGGCTTCTGATGCTCAGCCTTGACTTTAGCGCAAGTCAAGCACTTCTCGACATAGGTAGCAATGTCAGCTTTCAAATTTGGCCACCAATAAAACTCCTTCAAATCTTGGTACATTTTATCTGATTCCAGATGAATTGAGTATCTCGACTTGTGTGCATCCTCCAACACTAGTTCTCTCAATCCACCAAACCTTGGCACCCAAATTCGGTTAGCAAAGTTCCGTGTTCTGCCCGCTTTGATGTCAAACTTCTTATCCATACCTCTGAGAAATTCAACATCGACATTTTCTTGTTTCATGGCTTCTTGTTGTGCTTCGCGGATTTGTGATGTGAGATTTATACGGACAACTATGTTAAGCGCTTTAACCCTAAGAGGTCTCTCTCGCTCTTTTCTTCTTAAAGCATCCGCCACAACATTCGCCTTTCTCGGATGGTATTGAAGTTCGCAGTTATAATCGTTAAGTAGTTCCATCCAATGTCGTTGTCTCATGTTGAGCTGTTTCTGATCAAATATGTGCTGTAAACTCTTATGGTCAGTGAAGATAGTGAACTTGGTTCCAAACAGGTAGTGTCTCCACATTTTAAGTGCAAAGACAACAGCTCCTAACTCAAGGTCGTGCGTAGTGTAGTTTTGCTCGTGAATCTTTAACTGTCGCGACCCATAAGCAATAACTTTATTTCATTACATAAGCATGCAACCCATTCCTTGACGTGAGGCATCACGATAAACAACAAAATCTGCACATCCCTCGGGTAGAGACAATACTGGTGCAGTTGCTAACTTCTCCTTCAGCAACTGAAATGCAGTCTCTTGCGGTTCTGACCACTCAAACTTCTTGCCCTTATGAGTCAACGCGGTTAATGGTCGAGCAATCTTAGAGAATCCTTCAATGAATCTCCTATAGTAACCAGCTAGGCCCAAAAATTGCCTATTCTGCGTTGGCGTCTTTGGAGTTTCCCAATTCTTAACCGACTCAATCTTTGCTGGATCGACCTGTATTCCATTGGCCCCTACCACATGGCCAAGAAATTGTACTTATGGTAACCAAAAGTCACACTTAGAGAACTTTGCATACAATTTCTCTTCTCTAAGCATAGTCAATATCGAACGTAGATGCTGCTCGTGCACTTCTCTGTTCTTGGAGTACACCAATATATCATCAATAAACACAATAACAAATTTATATAGGTATGGCTTATACACACGGTTCATGAGGTCCATGAACACTGCTGGTGCGTTCGTCAAACCAAACAACATCACTGTAAACTCACAATGTCCACAACGTGTTCTAAACACTGTCTTCGGGACATCAGCTTCTTTGAATCTCAATTGGTGATACCCGAATCTCAAATCAATATTTGAATGACAACTAAATCCCTGTAGTTGATCAAATAAGTCATCAATCCTCGGTAGAGGATATCGATTCTTGATTGTCAACTTGTTCAATTCCCTGTAGTCGATACACAATCTCATCGACCCATCCTTCTTCTTAACAAACAAGACTGGAGCTTCAACTTGGGAATTCGTGGTTATGTGACACACCTTCTAGTACATGTCACAATTTAGGGCATTACAACCCTCATGTTCTTCACTATGGGAAACCCTTGTAGTTCTAAAGGTGCAAATGCGTATATTGTACGCGTAACGGGTGCAGCTGCTGGCACCAAATCAATCCGAAATTCAACTTCACGGTGGGGTGGACGTGTAACTTCAAGACAATCTCTAATAGTTGGGAAATATTTGGGTCTCTTAAATGTCGGCTCATCTTTACTCACATGTGCCAGAATTGCGAGACATTCTCATCTCCTGTACTTCTGGACCTTCGAGTAATTAGTGTAACATGACGGTGTACTGATCTCTTCTTCGTACACTATTATCGTCGGTGAAAGAAATTCAAATAGTCTTCTGGTCGTAGCTGTCTCGGTTGTATCATCAGATAACCAATTTGTTTCAACCACTAAGTTAAAACTTCCCAGTTTAATAGTTTTATAGAGTACACGTTGTCTAAGGAAGGTACAGGTTTATAAATGTCGTGACCAATTTCTCTAGCGTTAAAGCTTCTCTCAGCACCGGTGTTGACAACATATGTAAACATTATGGTTGATGAGCGAGAACGTGCTGATTTTCATGGAAAACGAAAATGAACAAGGTGTAATGGCAACTCAAACAAAATCTGATATTTAATCAAAAAGGGTTGGTACAAACTCCCAAACGGGTGTGTCTCGCAGGAACAGATGGAGTGTAGTTCGCGTCGATGTGTTCAAAGTTGGTTGGTAATGTTTGTGGGTATAATGAAAATGATTGTCACTTAAGAATAGTATATTGGAACAAAATGATGAGGGATATGGTAACGGGTAGTATTACTAGTAGCAATGAGTGGTTGCGTTAGCGATAAGTAGCGATAGGTTGTGATAAGCAGTGATGATAGTAGTGACGTATAAGTTGTTAGATAGCATGCTCACATCATAAGTATATGCACATGTACTCTAATGCACCCAATAAGGCATAATGGTCTTCAGTCGGTAGGCTCGTGTTGGAAAACAAAATCATGGACGGCGGATGGCTAAATGATAGGTAAGTTGGTAATCGAGTGGACAATATCTACTACGTATTGTGCGGGCGGTTATCAGGAATTCTTCCTCTAAAGACGTATCAGAAATGAGTTGTGATGCACATTAGCGAGTAGTAAAATGCAGAGGTGTTAGTAGTGTTGAGTATTACTTAGTAGTGGTAGGCAGTAATGAGTAGTATTGAGTAGTAGCAAGTAGTAAGGGGTAGTAGTAAGTAGTATTTAGTAATGACAAGCAGTGAGAAGCAGTGATCAGTCATGACTAGCAGTGAGAGGCGGCGTTGGGTAGTAGTTATCAGTGATAAACAGTACTGAGTAGTGGTATGAGATGACGAGTGTGTTCAAGTAGTGTCTTAGTAGTGACAAGTAGTGATTGGTGGTGACAGACAGTGTCGAGCAGTGATGAGTTGGGTCAAGATCACAAGTTACTTACAAGCTATATTAACAATTAATTTGCACATGGTAAGTTTCTTCTCACATCCGGGGTTATACGGTTTGTGTTCTAAACATTGTCTATCCAGGTAACCTACTTGACTCGGCCCCAATTCCTTATTTCGCGATGTCAGAACTTCTATATAAGTTACCGTAATGTAATCCCGGTCATTACATTACGCTATCTCACATTTCCATTTGACATCACTCAATAAGTTCAAGATGGCGTAGTCAACTTAATTTAGTTAAATATGGCTTCGGGTGTACGTATGTGTTTCGTGATATAGTATATTTAGTCCAAGTCCATGTTGTATGGTATAAGGCGTATATGTATGTGGTGTAATGTGTAGCCCTACATGTAGCATTGTGAAGCAAATAGTGCAGGTATGGTGTATAAAAGTCGTCCAAGACACACGACTATAGACTAGACTTCACTAATACGCCCTACGGTTAGACACACTAATGTATCCTAGTTCCCTATAGCCACAGCTCTGATACCAAATATAACACCCCCATCAAAATCCCTTTAACGAAATGTTAATGCTGGTCCCAGTGCTTGGCTTGACTTCTACGTAACAGCAATATTCTACAGCGGAAGCAATTAATACCTGAGAATAAAACACGCAAAATGGATCAACAATAATGTTGAGTGAATCTACAGGTTTTAGGTAAATAATACAGTATGTTTAAAAAAGTAATATTCCGAAACGTTTATTAGTGGAAGACCATTAAGGTTCAATGTTAACAGTTTATAGACGACACCGTGTCCCGTTTTAAAAGTTTGTTGACACTGGCATGTCAAGCTTCAAATATCTGTAGACATTACCATGTCAAGTTTTATCTCATTTATTCGTAAACCACAGTTTTACATAATGTTGTATAGTATCTGGAAAACAGTTATCAGAAAAATAGTTTAGTTTCCTTGACCACGAGATGTTTGCATAAACTGAACACCTGAATACTAGCAATGACCCGAGTATAGAAGCCACTATACCCGCCTTTACCTCCTAAAATGTTATACACTTGTTCAAATGTATATAATTTTCAAAGTAAATGCACCACAGTTTTTATAGCGGGTGAGGTTGTCAACCTAATGCATCCGTCCATCTAAATTGTGCTTACACCGATGGTATTAACAGTATTCAAGCTAGAGGCTTTTTGAACAAAACTCAATATGCATATATAGTACTCATGTCAATACAAAAGCATTTGAAAATGTAAGTATAACAGCGTGTATTTTCATCCCTGAAAACATGTAAAAAGCGGGATTGTAGACTCACCATTGAAATAAGCTCGGATTGAAAAGTGAACAATTAACTTGCACGGTTTATAGCCGAGTAATGCAACTTAAGTATACGTATGTAGGTTGCTCAATATATGTATCTTAAATAAGTGTGGTTTCATAGTGTACGTTGTCTTATTGCTCGACTCGACGCGTTTCAAAGTAAAAGTCAACTATATCATACAAGTCAAACAAAGTCAACTGAAGTCAAACCGAAAGTCAAACTTGGTCAATGTGGTCAACTAAAGTCAACATCAGTAGGTTCATGTCAAATATTGGTCAACATGTCAAACCTAAGTCAAACAATACGTTTTAGGTCATGAATGATCTTTTTCACAATTTCAGTTTATCGTTATGCACAAAGTTCAAGAACACGTAGCATACTTAGCACATTATCTCATAGTACAAAATTCAAGTAAACATGAAAAACTCCAGATCATAAATATTCTTAAAATTTATTCCAATTCAGGACAATTAAAATTCAGGAATCAGAAGGGATACATTTGGGGTTTGCCAAGTCAGTTTCTGACCGCGCACTGATTTCATTTTGGCTATAACCAGAGTTAGGAACATGAAATTGATACAAGACCAGTGTCCATAGTTCAAGGACAAATCAAAGTAACACATATAAAAAATCTAGCAACTTTTGTTTAGCCAATTTGTACAGTTTATTCGTGCAAGTTGAACATTTAGTTTTCAGCTCAAATCAGAATTCACATAAAGTACGGCTCTATTGTTCCCAATGCATAAGGTTTCAGAGATTGACATAAAATAAAAATAAGTCTAATATCATGTTAAGTTTCATTTTCCAGAAGAATTCATGCTCAATCAATACACATAATCCACAGAGTACAAAACCGTGAGCAATTTACAGATTCGATTCTCATTTAGTTAGTCACATTCGCACGCGATTATCCGAAGATCTAGATACAATTTTCCTATGATATCCACATGAAAGATGAAGTACTTGTTGTCTACTTTTCAAATATGCAAAGCTTTAATCACAGAAGTTAACACATTTTATCATACAAGGTTATTTTCATGCAAGTGCTGTATACAATACTACTTTTACACTAATTCAAGCATATATCAGGCTATAAATAAACAAACGACATGGTATCCTAGTCTAAATTGAGTATTTTTAAATTATCTTTCCAATGGTATAAGTCTCACATGCCAATTCATTGTCTATCAATAACAGATTTCTGATAAAGCAACAAAAACACAACGATAATTCAAATTGACATAACTTAATCAGACGGAAACGAAATCAAGCGAATCCAAAGACTAAACTCAATAGTTTTTTGCAAGGAATCTCATTATAACATAATAATTAAAATTTGAAAAACTTAATTTTTCTGATCAAGCAAATACAAATTCGTTTTTAAACCCTAGCGCATCAAACAATCAAAATAACGATAACGATTAACACGTACGCGTATAGACTTGAGCAATTGACAACATAACTATGAAACTCTCATGAAAATCAGATTTTAAGAATTAGGGTTTATGCAATTATACCTTAGATCGCTAAAAGAATTATACCAACGCGTAGAGGAGATCGAGAATTGCAACTTTCGTGTTCAAGGTTTGCTCTAAAAATTGAAAATTGATGGTGGTAGTGGTGATGGAGGTCGACGGCCAAAGAAGGGAGGGAGGGAGTCGACTGGTGCAGTTTATTTGTGAGAGTTTCCCTAATTTTTGTTAAACCTTCTAATTTATACTAACCCTAGTTCTCCTAAATAGCACATAAGTCCCTAAACTTACAAAAATTGAAATATAAGGGGGTGAGGGGGAGGGGTAGGCCGAATGGGCCCCATGGGGAATCCCCGGGCTCTCGTTTTTCAATCCCGTGTAATCGTGGTCCGTTTTAAGTGTCGTTTAGTCGTGCCGAAGGCCTGGAACGCTAACCCGATCGTTAAACGCAACCAATTGTTTAATTTATTAAAAATCCAATAAATTAAATATTTTAAAAAGTTAATAATTAATAAAATTAATTATTAAAATAAACCCGAGCGTTTAGTTGCTCAAAAAGCTATTATCAAAATCGTATTGTTTTTATCGTATTTCATTATCCAAAATATTTATTTGAATTAATATCAACCCATATTAATTATTGAAACCCTCCGAAGATCAAGTACGCATTTAATACACGTAAACGCATAAAAGTTAAATAATCGCCATTAAATAAATAACGGAAGGTTAACGGAAGTAACGGAAAAATCAGGGTTGTTAAAGCATATCACCTGCATATAACAACCCGTCCTAATCCATCCTGACGAATACATTACATTTGGTTACATCGCGAGGTACTTGACCTCTATATGATACATTTTACAAACATTGCATTCGTTTTTAAAAGACAAACTTTCTTCACATCGAATGTTGACTGCATGCATACCATTTCATAATGTATTCAACTATAATTGACTTAATAATAATCTTGATGAACTCAACGACTTAAATGCAACGTCTTTTGAAATATGTCATGAATGACTCCAAGTAATATCCTTAAATTGAGCAAATGCACAATGAAAGATTTTTTTCATACCTGAGAATAAACATGCTTTAAAGTGTCAACCAAAAGGTTGGTGAGTTCATTAGTTTATCATAATCATTCATTTTCATCATTTTAATAGACCACAAGAATTTCATTTCCATTTCTCATAAATATACGTCCCATGCATAGAGACAAGAATCATTCATATGGATTGAACACCTGGTAACCGACATTAACAAGATGCATATAAGAATATCCCCATCATTCCGGGACATCCATCGGACATGATATAAAAACTTTAAGTACTAAAGCATCCGCTACAACGGATGGGGTTTGTTGGGCCCAATAGATCTATCTTTAGGATTCGCGTCAATTAGTAGATCGGTTTACTAATTCTTAGGCTACCAAGCAAAGAGGGGCATATTCGGCTTCGATCATTCAACCATAGAATGTAGTTTCAATTACTTGTATCTATTTCGTCAAACATTTATAAAAGTGTATATATTCTCAGTCCCAAAAATATATATTGCAAAAGCATTAAAAAAAAGGGAGTAAATGAAACTCACCATACTGTATTTCGTAGTAAAAATACATATAACGTCATTGAACAAGTGTAAGGTTGGCCTTGGATTCATGAACCTAAATTAAATATATATTTTGTATGTTGGTCAATATTTGTCTAACAAATTAGGTCAAGTCATAGTGTACCACAATCCTAATGCTCGAGACTAATATGCAAAAGTCAACAAAAGTCAATTTGACTCAAAATGATTTCCAAAATTCATACATGATTATTATATATTTAAATATCATCGTTTTATATTTTTAAATATTTTTAAAAGACTTTATTAGAGTAAATAATATAATTCATTTATTATAAAAATCTATATAATAAGAATATACTTTTTATATATTTAAATAATAAAATTTATAAAGTTAATTTAATATCATAAAAATAATATGATAGGTAGTATTAATATAATTATGTTTCACGTAGTACAATATCTTTGTATTACATATTTATTTGATTAAAATAATATCGATAATAATAATAATGGTAAGTAAAAGTTATATTATTTTGTAATAATAATTATTATTATTCTACTAATAATAATAACAATATTTATATTTACGAAAAATGGTATTATGATAAAATGATAATTCTAATTATGATAACTTTAATATTTACGATACTTTTTAATATTAACTTTAAAATAATAATTTTATTTAAAATGATAATAATAATGATATTTTGTAATAACAATAACATTTCATTTAAAATGATAATTTTTTTTAAAATGATAGTTTTAATACTAACGATACTTTTAATAATAGTAATGATAAAAATAATAAGAACGATAATTTTGTCTAAATCAATATTTTACAATATTTTAATTTCATCATGATACTCATACTCATTATTTCCTAATCGATTCGTTTAATAGCTTTTAATCATCTTGTATATTGCGTTCATTTTAATGATAATAATAGTAATCATAATAATTAAGTGTTACTAATATTAGTTTTTAATTATAATAATACTAATGATAATAAATATTATGATAATTTTAATGATAATACTAATTATAACTTTAACGATAATAACGATAGTAATAAAAATGACAATTTTTAATGATAATATTTTTTATTGATAATGATGATAATAATAATAATAATAATAATAATAATAATAATAATAATAATAATAATAATAATAATAATAATAATAATAATAATCATAATCATAATAATAATAATAATAATAATAATAATAATTAGATAAAAACTATAACGACGATAATAACGACGATAATAATAATCATTTTTTAATAATAATACAAAAATTCAATTGACTATAACTTCTAATCCGTTCATCGAAAACATTCAATATCTAAATGAAAAGTTCTTTATTTTGCGCTAGCTTTCCAACGACATGCATATCTTATACCTTATCTCAACCGCATATGTAACTAATTCAGGATTCAACATAACCTATCAAATGGCAATATTAAAAGTACAAGCATGCATAATCCTATATATTCGAGCACTAGTCAGGGATACACTATTAATATATAAAAATTAAATTATGAGTACTCACGTATCAATATTGAGATTCAATATTGCAGGAAAGGTACGTAGACGTGACGGAGATGATAAACACTAAATTGACCTCACGAGCATACCTCCACACATTACCCATAACCTCCATAGCTATAACCCATAATTTCCTTAGCCTCATCCCGCTCAAAAAATCCGTTTTGAAATAACTCGCTCATGACCTCGTCGTAGTATTTTATGTGTAAAACTAATAATAATAGTACTCCTAATATTAATATTTATCCGAATAATAATACTAATACTAATAATAATAATTTTACTCTTAATATTAATCATAATAATATAAATAAATAAACATTTACGGAGTAATATAGGTTATAGAGAGATTTAGTTTGTAAATGATGAAATGAGTGTGATCGAGCTTTAAAGCTAAATTTGATTTTCATTACTCCGTAGTTGTAAAGGTTTATAAGGAGAGGGCTCCGCAATTGCAAGCTTATGGATTCCAGTTCACACTCAAATAATTAAGGCTGCCGACGATTAATAATAATATTTAATATATAATATATTTAATTTATATAATTAATTATATATAATATAATATTTACGTGCATAGTAAAAATGTAATTTTTGTTCAAATGACTCGTACGTTGTCACTCGACTCATGTACCACTTTCGGTTTTTCGAACGCACTTTTATACGTTTAGAAAACTAGCCTTTTACGTTACGCGACGTGTAACTTTATTAATAATTTGACTTACTCAACAATAAATTATATTATAATAAATGTAACTTATAAAATTGAACGTTGTGGTCATTTGCTTCTACAAATCAGTGACTCGTTATTTATCAAAATTTATTATTTTAAATCAGGGCATTTTATGACTAAGTTAATATATATATATATATATATATATATATATATATATATATATATATATATATATATATATATATATATATATTATTTATTTATTTATTTAGAATTGTAAATTTGTACAATATATATATGTTTGAAATATTTATCTAATGATATAGTATTTAGTCTTTCAAAACTAATTACATTTCAAAGTTCGTTTTATATAATTTAACTCGTTTTACTTAATACTAGTTATTTATCAAATAATGTTTTTAATATGAAAAATAACTAGTTGATTTATCAAGGGACACGAGTTAATTATAGTAAAATATACTTTTGAAATTTAAATGGAAATGATTACTAACTTTTGACTAACTCTCGTTAATGACACTTTTGTAAATCACTTTTACCAAATATTCCGGATACCGTTAAAAAGGAAAGGTTTTCTAAATCAAAGTGGACCTCTCAATAGAGACAGACAAATCATATCACAATTAATCTTGATAATCCACCCATTTGATATTATCTTAATATCTCGTCAATAACTATATTAAACTTATATCGAAACAATACGCTCATGTAAAATATTATTCATTCACTACTTTATTATTGTTTCCAAGTCGTAAATAGATCTCATAACTTATATTCATATTAACTAAACCGTTAAATGTTTTATTAATATATCTGATGATGTAGTGTGAGGGTACGAAATAGTATTATTTTTAATACAAAATACTACAAAATATGACACAAGTTTTATTAATTTACGGATGGGATATACCTAAACCTTGCTACAACACTATAGGCAGTGTACCTAATCGTAGAGTAGTGTAGTTTTTAGTAAGTCCGGTTCGTTCCACAGGGAGCTAGTGATTACGTACTATATTTTTATAAAACTATATTTATATAAATATATATATATATATAAGTAGTAATATTATTATAAAAGGGGGTTTTTTACCGTTTAATGACCGGTTTGTCGATTTTATATTTTTAAGCGTAAAGATAAATGACAATAATTAAAGTGCGTAAAATATATAAATGACGATAAATAAAATAACAATAAATAAAATTGCAATAGAATATGAAATAAAAGGATTATGCTTATTTAAACTTCCGTAATCATGATGTTTAACGTTTTGATTTTAATTAATTGTTACTCGGGTTAATTGTCCTTTGTCATGGTTTATTTGATACCTATCTGATTTTTATCCATAATAGTCCATCGGTCATAAATATAAAGTGCGAGTGTCCTTGTCAAATTACTCTTATACCCGAAGTCAAATATTCCAACTAATTAAGGATTTAAACTGTGACGCAGTTATCACTTCTATCAACAATTACACCAGTTATCACTGTATGTAATCCACCCCTGTTTTGATTAGATATGAATATTAATTTACCCACTTGATCAGTTTGAATAATCAATTACCCAACCCGAATAATTAATTAAATGATTATAATAGATTCCATATGAACGTCACTAAATAGGACAACCATAATCATTATTAATTATTAGGATAATTAATTTGAAGATAGGTTCGACAGACTCCAATGAGTTGTCACTCAATTAGACAATACCCCCCATCTATTAATAGTCAATAGTCCAATTTCCATAAGTGTCGGTCTTTTGCCCAAACCTTAATTATGGTACAAAATCCAATAACCCCGTCTTAATATTTAGTCAAACATCACGATTACTTCGGCTTAAATAAGCATAATAATAACTTAGTTACGAGACATTAATTTAAAAAGGAAGAACATAACTTACAGTGATTATTAATCGTGTAGCGTTACACGGACAGAGTTTCGACTTTAAAACCCGTAAAACATTCCTTACAATAACCTAATTATTATTAAACTTAAACTAAAATTATAATTATAATTATAAATATATATATTACATGTAAAGAGAAAGAAAGAAGAAAAGGTGTTCTTTTCATTACACCGTGAATTTCATTTTATAGACAATTGGTGATTTAAAATTTTCACTTATGACCCCTTAACTATGCTCAATTAACAACTTTTTATTATTTATTATTATTCTTATTATGAATTATTTAAATATTATATTATATTCTTGAGCATAGTTAACTTGTAATTTTAGCTCCGTTGCGTCGAGCGTTGAAAGTTGGTTCATGTCTCGGTTCCGAATTTTCGAACGTCCTTGCGTACAATTTAATATCTTTATTTTGCGTTTTGTAACTTGTACTCTTGTCATTTTTAGACGTTTCTCATCAATAATTTGAACCACTTAGATTGTATCTTGTACATTTGAGCTTTTTGGACGTTTGCGTCTTCAAATCTTCGTTTTCGCCTTTTGTCTTCGCACTTATTTATTTAAACAATTACAATGAAAATATAGTACAATTACATATGAAAACCTATTATTTAGGAGGGATATTGCTATGAAATATATGTTCCTTTTTAGCCTTATCAAATATCCCCACACTTGAGCGTTGCTTGTCCTCAAGCAATACAGAACTTGAAATAAAAACATACATGAATCACTTTTTTATTCATCACACTTTGTACATCAGTGATTTTCATATGGTGGTATAAACAATGATAGTGACGATAGAACCATGGTTAAAGGTGGGTGTGTCATCCACAGTTGCCTCGGGTTTAGGTCAACGACACTTGCAATCAAATAGCCGATTTACTTTCGGTTTCCAAAGCAAAGTGCACATTTGAAAGGCGGTTTACAGTTCCACATGACTATGAAAATTTAGATCCGTTAGGAAATTGGATCTTTATGAAAACATTTGATCTTTTGAAAATTCAATCTAGCTTTTACCCTAGACAAGTTTTCCGGAATAACCCTTCACCGGTGTTTGCAAAATATTTTTGTGGGTTGTGTGGGTTTCAGATTTGAAAATTTTAGCTCCACAGTTGTGGTTTTGTGTTACCCACTTGCTAACCTTGTATTAGGAAAGCAACACGTCCAGTTTACTTGTCCCGTATATTACCTTTCGGCAAACTACCCTCCGGTTGTAAAGGAAAGCGATGAACAAGAAACTGTTAAGGCAATGTCCCATGACATGCTTTTAATTATGGTCCAAAAACGTGTCGGATGCTTTTACTATCCTTTGTAGGAGTAATAGTAAAGCTCACCCTTATAATTTGTCGGTTTGGCACAAGGTCCTGTCTCCGACCATGCTATGCAACCACCGTTCTTACGGTTGATGAAAGGACCCGTCCTAATCCACCTGGACGAAGTCATCAACATTTGGTCCCATTGCGATGATCGGCTCCAAGTAATGTCCTTATATTGAGCAAATGAATAGCGGAAGACTTAATTCGTACCTGAGAATAAACATGCTTTAAAGTGTCAACCAAAAGGTTGGTGAGTTCATAGGTTTATCATAACAATCATTTCAATATGTTAATAGACCACAAGATTTCATAATCATAAACATAATACACTCGCAAGTGTATGTAAAACATTTTAAGTGGTTGAGCACTTGGTAACCATACTTAACATTTAATCAACGTCGCATATTCCCTTTATTATGAAATCTCAGTACACCGTACCAAGTGTAGTCACCAAAACGAAGTACTGTGCAACCGCTGAATACTAGTCGTCCAGTCCGGTTGGGGTTGTCAGGCCCGATAGATCTATCAACAGGATTCGCGTTTACAATACCCATGTAAATAGTAGTTACCAAGCTACAGGGAAATATGCCAGTGGTACAACTCAACGTAGAATATATTTTTAAGTACTTTTGTCTATTTTGTAAACATTTATAAAAGCAGCGCATGTATTCTCAGCCCAAAAATATATATTGCAAAAGCAATTAAAAAGGGAGCAAATGAAACTCACTTTTGCCTTGAAGGTATTTAATTCGACTTGGTCTCCGATAGATATCACGAACCTAACCATATATATAATATATCAACATATTTTCTTTTTAAGTAATCGTTACATATATATATATACACTTTTAATACTTTTAATATTTTCTTAGTCCGTAGTTAGCAGTCCGATGTTAGTGGTCCATAATTAGTTGCTTAAATAAAATAAATAAAGACCCCATCGTATTCGTATTGATCAGAATTAATCTCGACCCATGGTACCATGTTGTCAAATGACGTGTTGCTTACATAAAGTACCGTGTTGTCAAATGACGTGTTGCGTACAATCATGAGGTCTTATGATTAATCTTCTCGTGTTGTTTACGGGTGGTCCTGAAATATTTAAAATCAAATCATAAGTAATTATATATAAAATATCATATTAATTAGAAAAGATATGATTAATTTACTTTTTCTCCAAATATTTTCGTAGCTAAACTAGCTTCGGATACCCAATCTTGTTTTAGTCGTAGTTTCTTCATTACAACTCCGTTTTTGTTGGTTCAACTTGCCACTTCCTTGGATCGAGTCAAATTTTAAGAATATGAACTTAAAATACCTTAGTTTGTATTCGAAATTATAGGTTATAGGTCAAACTTTGGTGAAACTTATGAAAGTGATCATTTTCCATCATAAAAACAACATTTAATGATCATTTTTCTAAAAATACTTACACTTTGAGTTAAACCATGAAATTTTTATGTGTTAACATATTCATAAGAAATATCATTTTTCTAGAACATGAACTTCCAATTCAAAGTTCAAGATGGTTTTTAATTATCCAACCCAAAACGGCCCCCGGTTGCACTCCGACGACGTAGATTCAGTTTTTAAGATGTTCTTTGTAAAACCAAGTTATATCTTGTTAGGTTAGTATATCATTATGATATATTACAAGTCTTGAAGTATTTTAAAATTCAAGTTAGAAGGATCTATTTAGTTTGCGAACAAGTTCATTCAAACTATGTTCTTGTTGTTAAAATTTTATACCACAAAATAAGATAGCTATATGAATATGAATTGAATAAGATTATGAACAAGGTTACTACCTCAAGTTACTTGGACAAAGTTACTGTAAAAGATAAGAAATAATCTTGGAATCAAAGAGTGGTGGAGTTAGATCAAAAGGTTGGAAGTAAACTTCTTCAAATGGGTGGTTATTTTGATATGTTCTTGAAAGAGTTTTCTTATGGTGTTTAAGGCTTGTAATTGAAGCTAAATGATGGGAAAAATGCTTGGAGATGATCAAGTATGAAGTTAGGAGTATTTTGAGAGAGAAATGAGGGTGTAGGTATGAGAAAATGGAGTGAAGAAATGGTGTTCATTTATAAAAACGTTTTTAGTTTATATAAAAAAAAAGGATTCCTAATTTTGTTTTCTTACTAATAATTCATACTACTTGACAAATCCTAGTTACCTCATATCTAGGGTAGTAATAATGTTGATTAGGATGTTGATTTGATGTGTATATGCCAATAATAAATACGTATAGAACTGGGTATGATACGGGTACATATACCCTAGATATACGTATAGAAATCTTGAGGAAACGGAATGAGAATTCAAATATAGCTATCTTTTGTGAATATACTTATATTGTTTTATGTATTTAAGTCCTTAAAAAGTGATTAAATACATTATATATACGATACATGTATAAGCATTATAGATTATAAGTATATATATCAAAGAATGTTACGTATAGTTATCGTTTTGAAAACTTAAGTTAGTAGTTTCAAAATATACTTATAACTCATTGTCATTAGTACACAATGAGATGTTAAACCATCCTTAGATCATTTTAAATATATATAAATACATATATATACACAAACGTATTATTATCGTATGTTATATAGTTCGTGATATCATCGGTCATATTGGACGGTCAAACGTTGAGTAAAACTCTTTTTAAAAACACAAGTCTCAACAATTTGGATTGCTTATCATGTTGGTATGGTTTAATTTATGTAAATATTAATCTCATAAGTATAATTTGGTCAGAAAATTCCGGGTCATTACAGTACCTACCCGTTAAAGAAATTTCGTCCCCGAAATTTGATAGAGGTTGTTATGGATAACAATAAGAAGGTTTTCATGACAAATATAAGGTGATAATGGAGTTTTATCATCATTGAGTAATGTAGATAAAATGATTCGATTATGCGAAGAATATAAATGAGACTATCGTAAAAGAGTGAGATGAGTAAAATATATTCGTCTTAACCGATGACGTAGTTATGATTGATTTCCGGGATTTAAGGGATTTAAAGAGAATCTTACGTAATAAGATTTGGTTCTTTGGTGATTAAGGAAATCAGGATCTTCTTTGATTATATGCAATAATCTGTTTCGATTGCTCTGTCGGATATTTCACTATAAATTCACCCCTTCGTTTCCTTATTTTCCACGACTCACACCTTCTATTCTTTCTCCCTTGATTCTTACTTTAAAGCATTCATCAATATGCTCCATCCAGTCCTGATTCTTGATATACTCCTAACTTTTATATCTGTCATTCTTCTTTTTCATCTACCACCAGAAGAATCTATTTACTTCTACTAAACTCTTGTGTTTATAGTGTTTCTAATTCTCCTGTGTCTCTATATTGCTATCTGCATCGATATACACGGTTTGTAATTTCGGGGTTATTATCGGAGTTTATACTCTTCATTATTTTTCGGAGCTTCATGCTTTCGTTTTCTCTTCCTGACTTCGAGTCAAGCGAGTAATGGTCCGGAATTCGTAGATATGAAATTCAGAATGAACATAGCTAATGCTCTAAGAAGAAAATGGTAATAGAACGATTTTGATTTGTTAAATTACCAGAATACCCTGGAGAAGACCGAGTCATCCAGAAAAATATTTTCTTGATATGTTTAGAGATTAGATAGAATGTAAGAGTCGTGTAAATGGCACATGATGACGGTACTGTGAATCATCATGCTTCATTAGAAACTCAGCATGACTTACTGTAATATAATGACGTTGATCAAGTGTCATTATATTATACTAATCCATGATTCACTTCCCAACACTACTTCAAAACATTCATATTTTAAACTCGAAGGTTTCAGAATTTAGAAACTAACACAGTTTCTTTTATGTTGCAGATATTACGGAGAGAAAAAAATGATCTCAGATAAGAATAGTTGTGAAAATATCGCCAGAAATATGGAGGATATTTAAAATAGAACATACGAGAATATCTTAGAATTTCTAATATCAATGGATGATGAAGAAGATTTATCTGTGAAGGTTTAGAATGAGAAATAAGATGTTTGCTAACGATTTCAGCAGGCACAGAATCATTTGGATTCTTTGAAGACAAACTTATTCTTTGTGATTTGTCCACGGCTTTCTTCATAGTTTCGCATAATCCGCTTTTCGGTACTAAATTTTCTATCGAACGTTCCTAACACTCCTTTCTTTATCATCAAACGTTTGGCCATTAAGATCATCTACAACATGCTGCTTCGTCAGCATTTTCAAAGTTAACTGATCTGGGTCATCGGTTATCAAACCGAGGTAGTTTCAGGAGAATTGTGTTTTTTTAGAATGATTAATCGCTGATGGTAATATTGTGAAATATAAAAGGTTTCCCAGTAACAATAAAGAGTAGGCATATATATCGAGGTTATAATAAAGTTGTTTCGGGTGAAAAGTCGGAGTTGACTTGCTGGAGCTGTGACAAAATTAGCTACTTTGGAAAGGGATTGCAAAACGATCTTCGGTAATAACAATGTCAAAGGAACTAGAACAGATACGTGTCAAACGTTTACTCAGTTTCCGAGGGTTTTTCAGGTGCATAACTATATGCATCAATCTTTTCTTCCGTAGATGAAGTGCGGTTGGTTTATCCTCTCGATTGAGGTGTTTATAAGAATCATGATAGATTTGAACGCTGATTGTAATCGTCGAGATACAATGAGGTTTAAGATGAAATCAAGTGGCAATCTTGAAGAAATGTTTAGTTTCATATGTTATAATCAATATTTTAATTCATTTTAATTGTCCAATGTCATTATTCCACAGTCGATAGTCCACAGTACAGTCCAATAATTCATATATAGTTTAATATATAATATACGAATTAATTAATACGTGTCGTGACCCGTATACCTCTCAGACTCGATCACAACTCAAACTATATATATTATTGTAGAATCAACCTCAACCCTGTATAGAGAACTCGATCATTACTGCATATAGAGTGTCTATGGTGATTCCAAATAATATATATAGATGCGTCGATATGATATGTCAAAACATTGTATACGTGTCTCGATATTTAAAGTGCGTAATATAATTACAGAAATTAAATGACGACAAATAAAAGTGCGATAATTGAATTGCGATAAATAAACTGCGATAAATAAAATGTAATCAGTTAGCTAGGAACAGTTAGCTGGAACAGTTAGCGTGGATTCTTAACAAAATTTTTCATAGTTAATTTGTTTGTTTCTAACAGATTTTATTTTGTCATATGTTTTCTTCATATGCCACTTGTTGGATTCTGGGAAGTCAAAATCCAAATATGAAATTGAATGAAAATGGTTATTCTGCGGTGAACAGATACGTATATCGGTGGTTGTAAGTAGGATAGTAAATGACTATTGAATCAGCTTCGACGAATGTACAATGTAACTTATTAAGATGAAATCTAATTATTCCTCGGGTATTACCTACCCGTTAAAAAAAAAGTTTCACCATTAATATTTTGTACAAAAGAACTTTTAATTACAATCTTTATGAAAACATATATACATATATATTTTCTTCAGATGAAATCATGAATTTAATGAGTTAATATGATATTAATCTCATTTGCTTTTCGGTTTGAGCTAGAATAAGAAATCTCTAAAACTTTTTGAAACCACATATCCTTCGCAGAATATCAATGAAGTTATGGATCAATACTTCATCGTTCATTATTGTTGGTACTCCTTGGTATCTATGGTGCGTATGATGTTGATGTTTGTGGGACAGATTATGATGTCGAGACGTGTGATGCGGATGTTGTTTGTTAGTGGTGATGATGGTATTGTTGATGTTATTGATGGTGGTGCTGATTATGCTGCTGGTGCTGCTGCTGGTGTTTGCAACCTTCGCACCATGTTCTCCAAAGCCGTCACGCGAGCGCGAAGTTCGTTAACTTCTGCTAGTACACCGGGATGATTGGCGGTTGGAGCGAGCGAATGAACAAAATTTGTAATATGGGATAGTATATAATCGTGACGAGATACTCTAGAAATGAGAGAGAAAATGGTGTTTCGAATAGGTTCGCCGGTAAGTGCTTCAGGTTCATCGCCAAGAGGGCAATTTGGTGGATAGAATGGATCACCTTCTTCTTGTCTCCAGTGATTTAGTATATTACGAACCCATCCCCAATTCATCCAGAATAGATGATGGGAAATAGGTTGATCCATTCCGGTGACGCTGCTTTCGGAGCCCGAATGGAAATCCATATCGGCATAACTGTCGGAATCTGAAGAATTCGAACTAGATGCGGAATCCATCTTGTATAATGGGGAAAATGAATTTTTGGTATGGAATATATTATAGGAGTTAGATTTAGTACTCTTCAATACATAATTTACATATGTATATATAATACCAAAATCCCGTAAATTACGGAGAATCTTTGAAAAGATATCAGTCAAAGTTCGCAATAACAGATATGCTAAGATAAGAATTCGTCTATACACTATCAATGCAGTAAAACGTGTCTAGACTTATGAATGATAAGCAGGTAATTTCCTAAGGATGATAAGCAGATGATTTCCGACTAGAAATGATAAGCAAAACTTTTGACATGTAGACACGGTCGAAGTCCAGACTCATTAATGCATCCTAACAACTACTAGTTAGACACACTAATGCAAGACCTGGTTCGCTACGACCACCGCTCTGATACCAACTGAAAGGACCCGTCCTAATCCACCTGGACGAAGTCATCAACATTTGGTCCCATTGCGATGATCGGCTCCAAGTAATGTCCTTATATTGAGCAAATGCATAGCGGAAGACTTAATTCGTACCTGAGAATAAACATGCTTTAAAGTGTCAACCAAAAGGTTGGTGAGTTCATAGGTTTATCATAACAATCATTTCAATATGTTAATAGACCACAAGATTTCATAATCATAAACATAATACACTCGCAAGTGTATGTAAAGCATTCTAAGTGGTTGAGCACTTGGTAATCATACTTAACATTTAATCAACGTCGCATATTCCCTTTATTATGAAATCTCACTACACCGTACCAAGTGTAGTCACCAAAATGAAGTACTGTGCAACCGTTGAATACTGGTCGTCCAGTCCGGTTGGGGTTGTCAGGCCCGATAGATCTATCAACAGGATTCGCGTTTACAATACCCATGTAAATAGCAGTTACCAAGCTACAGGGAAATATGCCAGTGGTACAACTCAACGTAGAATATATTTTTAAGTACTTGTGTCTATTTTGTAAACATTTATAAAAGCAGCGCATGTATTCTCAGCCCAAAAATATATATTGCAAAAGCAATTAAAAAGAGAGCAAATGAAACTCACTTTTGCCTTGAAGGTATTTAATTCGACTTGGTTTCCGATAGATATCACGAACCTAACCATATATATAATATATCAACATATTTTCTTTTTAAGTAATCGTTACATATATATATATATATATATATATATACTTTTAATACTTTTAATATTTTCTTAGTCCGTAGTTAGCAGTCCGATGTTAGTGGTCCACAATTAGTTGCTTAAATAAAATAAATAAAGACCCCATCGTATTCGTATTGATCAGAATTAATCTCGACCCATGGTACCATGTTGTCAAATGACGTGTTGCGTACATAAAGTACCGTGTTGTCAAATGACGTGTTGCGTACAATCATGAGGTCTTATGATTAATCTTCTCGTGTTGTTTACGGGTGGTCCTGAAATATATAAAATCAAATCATAAGTAATTATATATAAAATATCATATTAATTGGAAAAGATATGATTAATTTACTTTTTCTCCAAATATTTTCGTAGCTAAACTAGCTTCGGATACCCAATCTTGTTTTAGTCGTAGTTTCTTCATTACAACTCTGTTTTTGTTGGTTCAACTTGCCACTTCCTTGGATCGAGTCAAATTTTAATAATATGAACTGAAAATACCTTAGTTTGTATTCAAAATTATAGGTTATAGGTCAAACTTTGGTGAAACTTATGAAAGTGATCATTTTCCATCATAAAAACAACATTTAATGATCATTTTTCTAAAAATACTTACACTTTGAGTTAAACCATGAAATTTTTATGTGTTAACATATTCATAAGAAATATCATTTTTCCAGAACATGAACTCCCAATTCAAAGTTCAAGATGGTTTTTAATTATCCAACCCAAAACGGCCCCCGGTTGCACTCCGACGACGTAGATTCAGTTTTTAAGATGTTCTTTGTAAAACCAAGTTATATCTTGTTAGGTTAGCATATCATTATGATATATTAAAAGTCTTGAAGTGTTTTAAAAGTCAAGTTAGAAGGATCTATTTAGTTTGCGAACAAGTTCATTCAAACTATGTTCTTGTTGTTAAAATTTTATACCACAAAATAAGATAGCTATATGAATATGAATTGAATAAGATTATGAACAAGGTTACTACCTCAAGTTACTTGGACAAAGTTACTGTAAAAGATAAGAAATAATCTTGGAATCAAAGAGTGGTGGAGTTAGATTAAAAGGTTGGAAGTAAACTTCTTCAAATGGGTGGTTATTTTGATATGTTCTTGAAAGAGTTTTCTTATGGTGTTTAAGGCTTGTAATTGAAGCTAAATGATGGGAAAAATGCTTGGAGATGATCAAGTATGAAGTTAGGAGTATTTTGAGAGAGAAATGAGGGTGTAGGTATGAGAAAATGGAGTGAAGAAATGGTGTTCATTTATAAAAACGTTTTTAGTTTATAAAAAAAAAAAAGGATTCCTAATTTTGTTTTCTTACTAATAATTCATACTACTTGACAAATCTTAGTTACCTCATATCTAGGGTAGTAATAATGTTGATTAGAATGTTGATTTGATGTGTATATACCAATAATAAATACGTATAGAACTGGGTATGATACGGGTACATATACCCTAAATATACGTATAGAAATTTTGAGGAAACGGAATGAGAATTCAAATATAGCTATCTTTTGTGAATATACTTATATTGTTTTATGTATTTAAGTCCTTAAAAAGTGATTAAATACATTATATATACGATACATGTATAAGCATTATAGATTATAAGTATATATATCAAAGAATGTTACGTATAGTTATCGTTTTGAAAACTTAAGTTAGTAGTTTCAAAATATACTTATAACTCATTGTCATTAGTACACAATGAGATGTTAAACCATCCTTAGATCATTTTAAATATATATAAATACATATATATACACAAACGTATAATTATCGTATGTTATATAGTTCGTGATATCATCGGTCATATTGGACGGTCAAACGTTGTGTAAAACTCTTTTTAAAAACACAAGTCTCAACAATTTGGATTGCTTATCATGTTGGTATGGTTTAATTTATGTAAATATTAATCTCATAAGTATAATTTGGTCGGAAAATTCCGGGTCATTACAGTTGACACCCGATTTGGTTCAGGTGACCTAATGAATTCCAATGAATTCTTAGGATTTTACGTTCAATGGTAATGAACGCATTGAAATAGGTTTTCAGAAAACAAATCGGTTTGTATTTTGATCAAAATATTTTCTCGTTTAAGATCGAGTTTAGATATCATCGAATTCCATGAGTTTGAATTCTCAATGTTTAAGGTCAATCTCAAGGATTGAGTAATATCAGTCTTAAAAGCTGATTTTTAATCTTTAAGGAGATTATCCTTTCTGGGGATCTGATTCATTAGTCTTATCAAGCTAATTTGCACGGTGCCCCCCCATTGTACGAGATAAATCCTTCTCATGGTTTGGATAAATCTGACCACTTGGCGACCCTGTTTGATGCTGAGGTCCGTGGATTTCCTGCTAATTTTAGAGATGACTTTTCTAGATTTTTCGTCAACCTACAGTACTGAATTCAAGCGTTTTGGGTTGTTTCTCAATTTATGTCCTCGAGGTAACAATAATTTCGGCATTAACACCTAGTTTTATCGTTCATAAATATGTATAAACATGATTTTGAATTCATTTAGTTGAAATTTTTTCAAATTTTCACAAAATTTGGCAATTAAAACAAGTGTAAACCCGAAAGAATTTATAACCCTTCCCCACACTTGAGATCTTGCAATGCCCTCATTTGCAAGAAATCAGTAAAAATTTAAATTCATGAGGGTGATTAGTGTAGAAAAATGATTAAAAATACCGAGTTTGCAAACATATTGTTGTTATTTCACATTTGATATTTTGTTTCTTGTCGTCAAAATTAGTACCTTTTTCTGAACTTAATGACAGTCTTTGAAAGTGCGTTGTTTTACCCTGTTTTGTATATAACATAAAATACAAACATACATAATTTTGAAGTTGGGTATATTACCCCACGTTCAAAAATTTATAAAATCTAATATTTTTTTTGGCATACTTTAAATCAATTAAATTTAAAATAATGATAACAAAATTTCCCGTCCCGCCCTCGGTTAAAGTAATTTCGGTTCAACTACCTAATCTTCAACTCACGACGAATTTTAGAAATCATTTTTTTACTTAATGAAATAAAGTAAATTTTGTTTTTAAATTCACACAAAACTTAAATTTAAAAAGCATATTAATTTCATATAAAACCTACAAAATAAAAAAAATCAGAATGGGGGGAGAAAACTAGTTCTTTAGTGTCTGCTAGCGGAAAAGACCAATCGGATTCCATTCTCGGAACTACACGAGAACATAACAACTAACTCTAGAGAGCATTTTCTTTTTAGAACACTTGAATCTCCCCACACTTAGGTAGCTGTGGTGTCGAAATTGTGAATAACTTCATCGTCAATTTCTCTTGGACCATAATCAACTTGCATATCTATGACTTTTTTTTAAGCCATTGGTCGGATTCCTGTGTAATATCCACAATTTCAACTAGTTTCGCCTTTTCTTTAGGCGATAGATTGGATACTAACCGGTTACATAACTTAGAGTTCCCCTTGGTTCTAGCATCGCGAATCCGTTTAATAAGTTTCTTCATTGAACTATTAATAACGAGATCATTTAATTTCATATCAACAACGGGGTTCTTTGTTATCAGGTCATCATTAGGTGTTACTTCATTTTCCCCACACTTAGGCGTTTTATTATTGTTAAGCACTACCGTTGGAGTTGGTAAAATAACATGGTTCTTACCAATCGTTTCCGCTGGTTCAACGGTTTTGGTTGGTGGAGATTTAGACTTTCGAATCATAAAGGTGATCGATTTCTCATCATTACTAAGTGTCATTCTACCCTTTCTTACATCAAATAACGCCCCGGTGGATGCTAAGAATGGTCGACCTAAAATTAGAGGAACGTTTGAGTCCTCTTCTATGTCAATGATAATGAATTCGACTAGAAAGGTTAAATTACCTACTTGAACGGGTAGGTTGTCAGCAATTCCAACTGGGTGCTTAATGGTTTGATCAAGGAGTCGAACACTCATATCCGTTGGACTTAACTCACCTACACCTAATCTCTTATATAATGAAAGAGGCATAATACTTACACTCGCACCTAAATCTGCTAGTGCATCATACATGACACAATCACTAAGTAGACAAGGAACAATAAATTCACCTGGATCACCTATCCTAGGTAGAGGTTTTGGTGGAACTGTCTTCACCGGGTTTACTTCTACGGTTTTTATTTCTTGCACTTTCTTATTCTTCTTCTTCTTCTTCTTTCCAGAGGTATCACAAACTTTATTACCTATCACTTGCTCATACTCAACTCCTTTTCTTGAAAACGGGATGGGTGTTTTGTATGGTGCCACCACTGGCTTTACATACTCGGGTGGTGGTGGTGTTGTAACTTCTTCATTCTTACTTACATCTAAAACTTTTCCATCTTCTGGTATTGGTTTTTCAGAATTTGTTGATATCATGTTAACATTTTCATTCCGAGGATTTACTTCATTATTACTCGGTAGCTTTCCTTGTTTCCTTTCACTCATCAATCTTACAAGAGTACCTACTTGTTTTTCTAGATTCAAAATGGAAGCTTGTTGGGTTCTAAATGACTGATCAAACCTCTCATTCGTTTGGGTTTGAGTTTCAATAAATTGTGTTTGAGATTCAACTAGCTTAAATACCACTTCTTCCAGATTTGACTTCTTCTCTTCGGTTTGTTGTGGTGGTTTATATAAGCCAGGTCTTTGTTGATTGAAAGTGTTGTTTTGAGTTGGTTGGTTATTCGTACCTTGTTGGTTGTACGAGTTATTGTTGGTTCCATTTGGATTGTAAAGAATGTTTTGATTTCGATTGAAGTTTAGCCTTGGCGGTTGATAATTATTTCCCGACCTTTGGTTCATGTAGGAAACATTCTCACGTTGTTCCATCGTTTGTTCAACATTACAATCTTTCGTTAAGTGTGGTCCACCGCATTGCTCACAACTGATTCGTATTGCGTGAATGTCTTTAGTCATCTTTTCCATTCGTCTCTCGAAAGCATCTATTTTTGCGGAAACAGAATCAAAGTTATGGCTAGAATCGGCTCTAGCTGCTTTAGATGATCTAACGATATCTTTTTCTTGGTGCCACTCATATGAGTGGGAAGCAGTGTTATCAATAATTTTGTAAGCATCAGTTTCGGTTTTCTTCATAATAGAACCACCAGCTGCTGTGTCGATATCTTTTCGTGTAGCGATGTTTACGCCTTTATAGAAGATTTGCACTATTTGAAAAGTATCTAATCCGTGTTGAGGACATCCTCTCAACATCCTTCCGAATCTTGTCCACGCCTCATATAATGTTTCATTTGGTTTTTGCACGAACGTGGCAATTTCTCCTTGAAGTCTCACGGCTTTAGATGCCGGAAAGAATCTTTGAAGAAATTTCTCAACTAAAACATCTCATGTGTCAATCGTTCCTTTAGGTAATGATTCTAACCAATCTTTGGCTTCTCCCTTTAAAGTCCATGGGAACAACATAAGATAAATAGTTTCATCCTCAACTTCTCGGATTTTAAAGAGATTACAAATCCAATTAAAAGTTCGAAGATGTTCGTTTGGATCTTCTTTTGTTGTACCACCAAATTGGCACTGATTGGTGATCATGTGCAGGATTTGTCCTTTGATTTCAAAATCTGATGCTCTAACATCTGGCTGAATAATGGCGTGACCTTGGCCCGTGCGTGTGGCTCTCATTAGATCTTCCATACTTAGAGGTTTCGTTACTTCCATAATTGAATTTGTTGAATACGAATCACTAGAAGATTCTGATTTAACGGTTTGTGGTTCAGGAGGAATGATTAGTGGTTCAGGATCTTGGAATTGTCCTTGAATATCCTCCGGGTTCTTGGTTGTGAGAGCCTTTATATTTAGGGTTTAAAAATTGGATTATCGGAAATTTGAGTTGGAGTACTTGGTCGTCTAGATGATGATTCTAAAGAAAAATCAACGGCGATAATATTGGCTAGATGTCTTGATCGAGTTACAGGTAGTGAATGTATGAAAGGTGGTGAACGTTTTGCTCGGTGCATTCACAGAATATCCTATTAGTTATAAAAATAGAAAAACTTATATAAGTTGTCCAATTAATAGACTTTTCTGATTTTGCCCACGTTTCGAATAGCCAAAAGATGCAGCAGAGGGGCAGGATTCGTTTGGTCTCAATATAATTGAGGACTGTTTGGCTCCAATAACCCGGTCCACGTACAAATCCAACTATTACTACGAACCAGAAAATTTTGATGTCTATCAATTTAACCATTTAAAATAAATTTTCGTAATTTTAAGAAATTTAGATAAGAAGTAGAATAAAAATCTATGTCCTAAAACTAGAATAGCGAGAAATAAGAAAGAAAAAGATTGCGCGTCGAAAAAGGTCGAAAAATAAAAGGTCGAAAAATAGGCGTCGAAAAATAAAAATAAGAAATTAGCGCGAAAAACGGCGTCGCAAAATTCTAAAGCACATAAATCTTAGTCTAAGGAATAAGCACTTAAGGGATTTTACGGCAAACCTAAAAATTCTAGAAATAAAAATAACTATGGCAAAACTAAACTTAATACTAAAAATTGTAACTAGAGTCTAAAAATCTAAAGGTAATAAAAAAAAAACTTTTTTTTTAATTTTTTTTTATATTTCGTTTTTTAAGGATTTTAAAAAAAAATTTTTAAAAATTTTTTTTTATATATATTTTTTTTTTAAAAAACGATTTTTTTTACAATTTTTTTTAAAACGAATTTTTTTCTTTAAAAAAAAACATTTTTTTTACACATTTTTTTATTATTAAAATTTTTTTCAAAACTTTTTTTTAAACTCATTTACTATTCATGAATAGTAAATGAAAAGAAATTAATTAATTTACTATTCACATGAAAGCGACATGATAGAAATTATTAATTGCAAGTTACATAATATACCCCTGAAATATTTAATAAATACGACTTTTTTTTAAAACTTTTACGATTCAAAATAGTAAAGGAAAGAAATTAATTAATTTACTATTTACATGAAAGCGACATTATAGAAATTATTAATTATAAGTTACATAATATACCCCTGAAATATTTAATAAATACGACTTTTTAAAACTTTTAAAACTTTTACGTATTAAATTTGATTCTAAAATATTATTATATTATTATATTTTATTTCAATATTATTATATTATTATATTTATTAAATTATTATATTTAAATTAATATATCTTTAATCAATCAAAAACTAAAAAAAAAACTTAAATACCCCGTGAAAACACAAAAAGTGTCCCCGAAATTACTTTTTTTTTATAACTATATTTTTACAGATATAAATTAAAAATATAGCGTTTTAGCGCTCCCCGGCAGCGGCGCCAAAAACTTGATGATGTAGCGTGAGGGTACGAAATAGTATTATTTTTAATACAAAATACTACAAAATATGACACAAGTTTTATTAATTTACGGATGGGATATACCTAAACCTTGCTACAACACTATAGGCAGTGTACCTAATCCTAGAGTAGTGTAGTTTTTAGTAAGTCCGGTTCGTTCCACAAGGAGCTAGTGATTACGTACTATATTTTTATAAAACTATATTTATATAAATATATAAATATATATATATATATATATATATATATATATATATATATATATATATATATATAAAAGTAGTAATATTATTATAAAAGGGGGTTTTTTACCGTTTAATGACCGGTTTGTCGATTTTATATTTTTAATCGTAAAGATAAATGACAATAATTAAAGTGCGTAAAATATATAAATGACGATAAATAAAATAACAATAAATAAAATTGCGATAGAATATGAAATAAAAGGATTATGCTTATTTAAACTTCCGTAATCATGATGTTTAACGTTTTGATTTTAATTAATTGTTACTCGGGTTAATTGTCCTTTGTCATGGTTTATTTGATACCTATCTGGTTTTTGTCCATAATAGTCAATCGTTCATAAATATAAAGTGCGAGTGTCCTCGTCAAATTACCCTTATACCCGAAGTTAAATATTCCAACTAATTAAGGATTTAAACTGTGACGCAGTTATCACTTCTGTTAACAATTACACCAGTTATCACTGTATGTAATCCACCCCTGTTTTGATTAGATATGAATATTAATTTACCCACTTGATCAGTTTGAATAATCAATTACCCAACCCGAATAATTAATTAAATGATTATAATAGATTCCATATGAACGTCACTAAATAGGACAACCATAATCATTATTAATTATTAGGATAATTAATTTGAAAATAGGTTCGACAGACTCCAATGAGTTGTCACTCAATTAGACAATACCCCCCATCTATTAATAGTCAATAGTCCAATTTTCACAAGTGTCGGTCTTTTGCCCAAACCTTAATTATGGTACAAAATCCAATAACCCCGTCTTAATATTTAGTCAAACATCACGATTACTTCGGCTTAAATAAGCATAATAATAACTTAGTTACGAGACATTAATTTAAAAAGGAAGAACATAACTTACAGTGATTATTAATCGTGTAGCGTTACACGGACAGAGTTTCGACTTTAAAACCCGTAAAACATTCCTTACAATAACCCAATTATTATTAAACTTAAACTAAAATTAAAATTATAATTATAAATATATATATTACATGTAAAGAGAAAGAAAGAAGAAAAGGTGTTCTTTTCATTACACCGTGAATTTCATTTTATAGACAATTGGTGATTTGAAATTTTCACTTATGACCCCTTAACTATGCTCAATTAACAACTTTTTATTATTTATTATTATTCTTATTATGAATTATTTAAATATTATATTATATTCTTGAGCATAGTTAACTTGTAATTTTAGCTCCGTTGCGTCGAGCGTTGAAAGTTGGTTCATGTCTCGTTTCCGAATTTTCGAACGTCCTTGCGTACAATTTAATATCTTGTACTTTGCGTTTTGTAACTTGTACTCTTGTCATTTTTAGACGTTTCTCATCAATAATTTGAACCACTTGAATTGTATCTTGTACATTTGAGCTTTTTGGACGTTTGCGTCTTCAAATCTTCGTTTTCGCCTTTTGTCTTCGCACTTATTTATTTAAACAATTACAATAAAAATATAATATAATTACATATGAAAACCTATTATTTAGGAGGGATATTGCTATGAAATATATGTTCCTTTTTAGCCTTATCAATATCTTAATTTAATAATCATACATATGTATATATATATACATATATATCTATTTACACATAATTGTTCGTGAATCGTCAAGAGCAGTCGAAGGGTAATTGATTATATGAACACAGTTCGAAGTTTTTGAGATTTCAATATTACAGACTTTGCTTATCGTGTCGGAATGATATAAAGATAAAGTTTAAATTTAGTCGGAAATTTCCGGGTCATCACAGTACCTACCAGTTAAAGAAATTTCGTCCCGAAATTTGATTGAGATGGTTATGGCTAACAATAAGTATGTTTTCATGACGCATATAAGCTGAAAATTAGGGTTTTATCATCATTGAGTAATATGGATAAAACCATTTGATTTTTTGAAGAGTACTAGTGAAGCTATCACAAAAGAGGGAAGTGAGTAGATGTAGATTCGTCATATATTTTGACGTAAATAGGTTTGATTTCTAAGTTCAAGAGATTTGAAAAAAAAAAAAATCTTCGTAATAAGATTTGATTCTTCGGTAATCAAGGAAATTAAGATCTCTTTAATTAAATGCGGTCATCTGTCCCGATTGCCATGTCGGATATTTTACTTTAAATCCACTCCCTTTGTTTCCTTATTTACACAATTCCCACCTTCTATTCTTTCTCCTTCAATTCATACTTCAAATCATTCGTTAATATGCTCCATCTAGTTCTGATTCTTGATATACTCCTCATTTTCATATCTGTCGTTCTTCTTTTTCATCTGCCTCCTAAAGAATCTATTTACTTTTACTATACTCTTGGGTTTATAATGTTTCTAGTTCTCCCGTGTCTTTATATTGCTATATGCATCGACATATACGGTTTATAATTTCTGGGTGGTTGTTGGGTTTTATATCTTCCCTTATATTTCGATGTCCCTGCTTCTGTCTTCTATAATCATTGTCATTTCCAATTAATTCTCTCTTTTATTTGCTGCGATTTATATCCCAATTTATGTTTCGAAGCTTTGTCCTTTCGTTTCTTCTTCTTGCGAGTAAGTACCGCTTATAATGGTCCATAATTGGCAGATAAAAATTTCGGAATAAACATTGTTAATGTTCTAAGAAGGAAATCGTAATGGCACGATCTTGATTTGTCAAATTATCAGAATACCTCAGAAAAGATTGAATCATCAAGAAAATATTTTCTTGATGTTTTTAGAGATTAAGTACAATACAAGAGTCGTGTAACATGGCACATGATGACGGTATAGTCTGTGAATCATCATGTTTCATTAGAAACTCAGCATGAATTACTGTAATATAATAACATTGTTCAAGTGTCATTGTATTATACTAACTCATGCTTCAGCTCCCAACACTACTTCAAAACATTCATAATTCAAACTCGAAGGTTTCAGATTTTAGAAACTAAACAATTTCCTAGATAATGCGAAGAGATAAATAATTTTGGATAAGATTAATTATGGAAATATCTTCAGAAATATGGAGGATGTTTATAATGAAATATACGATGATATCTTAGAATTTTTAATATCAGAGGATGATGAAGAATATTGTTCGTAAGGGTTTAGAGTCAGGAGCAAGATATTTGTTGATGACTTCAGTAGATACTGAATCATTTGGATTCTTTAAAGGTAGGTTTCGTCCTTGTGATTTATCCACAGCCTCCTTCATACTTTGCTCAATCCGTTTTCCCGTTCCAAACCTTTTCTTTTTCTGTGCTTTGCCAACGCACTATTCTTTATCATCAAACTTTTTACTGTTAAGGTCGTTTGAAGTTTTTGCAGCTTCATCAGCATTTTTCAAAATTTCGAGAACTAGTTCGCAGTTCAGGGTGTTTTTCAGAAACTTCACATTCGAAGTCTTGTAAGTCTTGGAGTTAAACGTTACATGTACATATATAACTGTTGGCATAGACATGCTGCGAGATTTCAAAATACTGATTGTTGATTCTCAATAATTGGTATGGCAATTCTTGTTACAAGGTGCGGATGAGTAATTGACGGGGTTTCGATATAATGATTTTTGGAGAATCCTAGATCATTACGGTTGCTGATAAGTTTACTGCTAATGTGGTGGAATATAAACGATACCCCCGATAATGATGGCAAAAAAGCAACGTATATATCAAGGTTATAATAACGCTGTTTCGATTGAGAAGTCGAGTTTGACTTACTGGAGTTGTGACAAAAATGTCTATTTTGAAACAGGATTGAAAAGTTATTCTAGCTAGTAAATGCCAAAGGGTCTGACACAGATACGTGTTAAATTATGGCTTTGGTTTCAAGAGTTTTTTCAGGTACATAACTGTGGGTAACATGTGGTTGGATCATCATCTCGCTTGTTCATTATTTGAAGTGTCTTCAGGAATTTCGAAGGGTTTGAACACCGATTATAATTGTTAATATACATATGATGTTCTAACACAGTTTTGAAGTTAAAGTATAGCTTCGAAAGATGTAGGAATCTAAGAGTGATGACTTTGGTTATATCTCGAGTTGAATTCTGAGATTTAAAAATCAGAATGTGTAATTGAATCTTGAATGAATATGGTTATTTTGATTATGAAAGAATATATATTGTTGAGAAAATTGTGAGTATAGTTGATGATTGATGAATCAGTTTTGAAGAATGTAACATATTAATTGTGAATTTATATATATTCCTCGAGTATTACCTACCCGTTAAAATTTTTTCACAATTAATATTTTGTACAAACGAATTCTATTACAATCTTTATGAATATATATATATATATATGTATATATTTTATTTAGATGTAACATAGATTTAATATTAAACTCATTTTATTTACGGTTGAAACTAGAATTGAGTAATCTCTAAAACTTTAGAAATCACTTAAGTATTTCTTCAATGATATTGAAATTATGAATCAATACTTTGTTATTTTGTTGATGCATGATGTTAGTGTTCGTGGAATCCTTGTGAATTTCGCAAAGTACGAATGATGTTCTTTGAAAAGTTTCGAGTACATCGATGATGAAAGTGTAAAATCAACTATATTTTTGAATAATACTCTTTATTTATTATGAATTGGATTTTATTGAATTAGAGATTGTGGTTAACGATGGTTAAGTTGCTGACGAAGGATGTACACTATAGCATATTAGTAATATGAATTAACCGAATAGTTAAGATTCACACATAATAGCTTAGTACGGAAAGTTTTATTTTGATTTCAAAGTTTATATATATATAAAATATACATATAATTTCTTCAGAGGGAATGAGTTAATACTTCATAACTCGTTGATACAACATACGCGTTATTGATTCGTAATGATGTCCACGGTGGTTCTTGGACTGGCGAAGCTTGTGATGTTATAGGTGCTGCTAATTCTGACAATGCTGACGGTAGTGACTGTGCTGGTGATGCTAACGGTACTGTTGGTGCTGTTGGTAAAACAAGTCTAGCTTGTAATTTACACACCATTCTTGTCAGGGTTTCTACTCTTTCTTCTATCATTTTGTTTCACTCAACTGATTTATGGTTAGGGCTAGAATAGATAATCTCTAAGACTTTAGAGATTACATAATCACCGCGGAATGTTTCTCCAATGAAGTTATGAATTAATACTTCATCGTTTGTTGTTGTTGGTACCCCTTCATATTTTCAGGGCGTATGATGTTGATGCTTGAGGTACAGATTGTGATGTTACGGTGTGGGATGCGGATGTTGTTGTTGGTGGTGGTGATGGTACTATTGGTGTTGATGATGGTGGTACTGTTTATGCTGCTGGTGCTGGTGCTATAAAAATTTGTAACCTTTGCACCATATTTTCCAAAGCCACTACCCGAGCACGAAGCTCGTTGACTTCTTCTATTACACCGGGGTGATTGTCGGTTCGGATGAGCGGATAAATAAAATCTTGAATTTGATGTAGTATATAATCGTGATGAGATACTCTAGAAATGAGAGAGAAAATGGTGTTTTGGACTGGTTCGCCGATAAGTGCTTCCGGTTCTTCGCCAAGAGGGCAATGTGGTGGATGGAAGGGATCACCTTCTTCTTGTCTCCAATGATTGAGGAGGCTACGAACCCATCCCCAATTCATCCAGAATAGATGATGACTAATTGGTTGATCCATTCTGGTCACACTGCTTTCGGAGCTTTAGTAGGATTCCATTTCGGAATCCGAGTGGCTTGAACTAATGACGAATTCCATTTCGTACGATTGAGTAAAGGATTTTTGATATGAAATGATTTTCGAATATTGGATGATATTCTAACTACATAGAATATCTCTATATATAGAGCAAAAGATTTCGTAGATTACGGAGAAATTTACGGAATATGTCAGGCAAAGTTTACAGTAATAGATACGATAAGATATGATTTAGCAGGTATGCTAAGATATGAATTTTGTCTATACACTATTCATGCAATCAACGCAGTAAGACGTGTCTAGACTAAGAATGATAAGCATGTAATTTCCTAAGGATGATAAGTAGGTAATTTTTGACACAAAATGATAAGCAAAACTTTTGACATGCAGACACAGTCGAAGTCCAGAATCACTAATGCATCCTAACAACTTATCAGTTAGACACACTAATGCAGACCTGGTTCACTAAGACCACCGCTCTGATACCACCTATAACAACCCGTCCTAATCCATCTGGATGAATAGATTACATTTGGTTACATCGCGAGGTACTTGACCTCTATATGATACATTTTACAAACATTCCATTCGTTTTTAAAAGACAAACTTTCTTCACATCGAATGTTGACAGCATGCATACCATTTCATAATGTATTCAACTATAATTGACTTAATAATAATCTTGATGAACTCAACGACTCAAATGCAACGTCTTTTGAAATATGTCATGAATGACTCCGAGTAATATCCTTAAATTGAGCAAATGCACAGCGGAAGATTTCTTTCATACCTGAGAATAAACATGCTTTAAAGTGTCAACCAAAAGGTTGGTGAGTTCATTAGTTTATCATAATCATTCATTTTCATCATTTTAATAGACCACAAGAATTTCATTTCCATTTCTCATAAATATATGTCCCATTCATAGAGACAAAAATAATATATTTGGATTGAAAACTGAAATGTCCCGTTCTTATTGATTAAAAACGTTCCATATTAATTGATTTCGTTGCGAGGTTTTGACCTCTATATGAGACATTTTTCAAAGACTGCATTCATTTTTAAAACAAACCATAACCTTTATTTCATAAATAAAGGTTTAAAAAGCTTTACGTAGATTATCAAATAATGATAATCTAAAATATCATGTTTACACACGACCATTACATAATGGTTTACAATACAAATATGTTACATCAAATCAGTTTCTTGAATGCAGTTTTTACACAATATCATACAAACATGGACTCTAAATCTTGTCCTTATTTTAGTATGCAACAGCGGAAGCTCTTAGTATTCACCTGAGAATAAACATGCTTTAAACGTCAACAAAAATGTTGGTGAGTTATAGGTTTAACCTATATATATCAAATCGTAACAATAGACCACAAGATTTCAGATTTCAATACACATCCCATACATAGAGATAAAAATCATTCATATGGTGAACACCTGGTAACCGACATTAACAAGATGCATAGATAAGAATATCCCCATCATTCCGGGACACCCTTCGGATATGATATAAATTTTGAAGTACTAAAGCATCCAGTACTTTGGATGGGGTTTGTTAGGCCCAATAGATCTATCTTTAGGATTCGCGTCAATTAGGGTGTCTGTTCCCTAATTCTTAGATTGCCAGATTTAATAAAAAGGGCATATTCGATTTTGATAATTCAACCATAGAATGTAGTTTCATGTACTTGTGTCTATTTTGTAAATCATTTATAAAACCTGCATGTATTCTCATCCCAAAAATATTAGATTTTAAAAGTGGGACTATAACTCACTTTCACAGATTTTTACTTCGTCGGGAAGTAAGACTTGGCCACTGGTTGATTCACGAACCTATAACAATATATACATATATATCAAAGTATGTTCAAAATATATTTACAACACTTTCAATATGTTTTGATGTTTTAAGTTTATTAAGTCTGCTGTCCTCGTTAGTAACCTACAACTAGTTGTCCACGGTTAGATGTACAGAAATAAATCGATAAATATTATCTTGAATCAATCCACGACCCAGTGTATACGTATCTCAGTATTGATCACAACTCAAACTATATATATTTTGGAATCAACCTCAAACCTGTATAGCTAACTCCATCATTCACATATAGAGTGTCTATGGTTGTTCCGAAATATATATAGATGTGTCGACATGATAGGTCAAAACATTGTATACGTGTCTATGGTATCTCAAGATTACATAATATACAATACAAGTTGATTAAGTTATGGTTGGAATAGATTTGTTACCAATTTTCACGTAGCTAAAATGAGAAAAATTATCCAATCTTGTTTTACCCATAACTTCTTCATTTTAAATCCGTTTTGAGTGAATCAAATTGCTATGGTTTCATATTGAACTCTATTTTATGAATCTAAACAGAAAAAGTATAGGTTTATAGTCAGAAAAATAAGTTACAAGTCGTTTTTGTAAAGGTAGTCATTTTAGTCGAAAGAACGACGTCTAGATGACCATTTTAGAAAACATACTTCCACTTTGAGTTTAACCATAATTTTTGGATATAGTTTCATGTTCATAATAAAAATCATTTTCCCAGAATAACAACTTTTAAATCAAAGTTTATCATAGTTTTTAATTAACTAACCCAAAACAACCCGCAGTGTTACTACGACGGCGTAAATCCGGTTTTACGGTGTTTTTCGTGTTTCCAAGTTTTAAATCATTAAGTTAGCATATCATATAGATATAGAACATGTGTTTAGTTGATTTTAAAAGTCAAGTTAGAAGGATTAACTTTTATTTGCGAACAAGTTTAAAATTAACTAAACTATGTTATAGTGATTACAAGTTTAAACCTTCGAATAAGATAGCTTTATATGTATGAATCGAATGATGTTATGAACATTATTACTACCTCAAGTTCCTTGGATAAACCTACTGAAAATGAGAAAAAATAGATCTAGCTTCAAAGGATCCTTGGATGGCTTGAAAGTTCTTGAAGCAGAATCATGACACGAAAACAATTTCAAGTAAGATTTCCACTCGAAATAAGATTGTTATAGTTATAGAAATTGAATTAAAGTTTGAATATGATTATTACCTTGTATTAGAAAGATAACCTACTGTAAGTAACCAAGGTTTCTTAATCCTGGATGATTACTTGGAATGGATTTAGAAAACTTGGAAGTAAACTTGCAATCTTGGAAGTATTCTTGATTTTATGAAACTAGAACTTTTAGAATTTATGAAGAACACTTAGAACTTGAAGATAAAACTTGAGAGAGATCAATTAGATGAAGAAAATTGAAGAATGAAAGTGTTTGTAGGTGTTTTTGGTCGTTGATGTATGGATTAGATATAAAGGATATGTAATTTTGTTTTCATGTAAATAAGTCATGAATGATTACTCATATTTTTGTAATTTTATGAGATATTTCATGCTAGTTGCCAAATGATGGTTCCCACATGTGTCAGGTGACTCACATGGGCTGCTAAGAGCTGATCATTGGAGTGTATATACCAATAGTACATACATCTAAAAGTTGTGTATTGTACGAGTACGAATACGGGTGCATACGAGTAGAATTGTTGATGAAACTGAACGAGGATGTAATTGTAAGCATTTTTGTTAAGTAGAAGTATTTTGATAAGTGTCTTGAAGTCTTTTAAAAGTGTATAAATACATATTAAAACACTACATGTATATACATTTTAACTGAGTCGTTAAGTCATCGTTAGTCGTTACATGTAAATGTTGTTTTGAATCCTTTAGGTTAACGATCTTGTTGAATGTTGTTAACCCATTGTTTATTATAAAAAATGAGATTTTAAATTGTTATATTATCATGATATTATGATATATAATATATCTTAGTATGATATATATACAGTTAAATGTCGTTACAACAATAATCGTTACATATATGTCTCGTTTCGAAATCATTAAGTTAGTAGTCTTATTTTTACATATGTATTTCATTGTTAATACACTTAATAATATATTTACTTATCATTTAACATAATTAACCAAGTGTATCAATATCTTAATAGGATTCATATGTACCTAGTAAGATGTTGTTATAACGATAATCGTTATATATATCGTTTTCGAGTTTCTTAAATTAATAGTCTTATTTTTATGTATATAACTCATTGTTAAAATACCTAATGAGATACATACTTATAATAAAATCATGTTAACTATATATATAACCATATATATGTCATCGTATAGTTTTTACAAGTTTTAACGTTCGTGAATCACCGGTCAACTTGGGTGGTCAATTGTCTATATGAAACATATTTCAATTAATCAAGTCTTAACAAGTTTGATTGCTTAACATGTTGGAAACACTTAATCATGTAAATAACAATTTCATTTAATATATATATAAACATGGAAAAGTTCGGGTCACTACAGTACCTACCCGTTAAATAAATTTCGTCCCGAAATTTTAAGCAGTTGGAGGTGTTGACGTATCTTCTGGAAATAAATGCGGGTATTTCTTCTTCATCTAATCTTCACGCTCCCAGGTGAACTCGAGTCCTCTACGAGCATTCCATCGAACCTTAACAATCGGTATCTTGTTTTGTTTAAGTCTCTTAACCTCACGATCCATTATTTCGACGGGTTCTTCAACGAATTGAAGTTTTTCATTGATTTGGATTTTGTCCAACGGAATAGTGAGATCTTCTTTCGCAAAAAATTTCTTCAAATTTGAGACATGGAAAGTGTTATGTACAGCCGCGAGTTGTTGAGGTAGCTCCAGTTGGTAAGCTACTGGTCCGACACGATCTATAATCTTGAATGGTCCAATGTACCTTGGATTTAGTTTCCCCCGTTTACCAAATCGAACAACGCCTTTCCAAGGTGAAACCTTAAGCATGACTATTTCTCCAATTTCAAACTCTATATCTTTTCTTTTACTGTCCGCGTAGCTCTTTTGTTGACTCTGGGCGGTTTTCAATCTTTGTTGAATTTGGATGATTTTCTCGGTAGTTTCTTGTATTATCTCCGGACCCATAATCTGTCTATCCCCCACTTCACTCCAACAAATCAGAGACCTGCACTTTCTACCATAAAGTGTTTCAAACGGCGCCATCTCAATGCTTGAATGGTAGCTGTTGTTGTAGGAAAATTCTGCTAACGGTAGATGTCGATCCCAACTGTTTCCGAAATCAATAACAAAAGCTCGTAGCATGTCTTCAAGCATTTGTATCGTCCTTTCACTCTGCCCATCAGTTTGTGGATGATAGGCAGTACTCATGTCTAGACGAGTTCCCAATGCTTGCTGTAATGTCTGCCAGAATCTTGAAATAAATCTGCCATCCCTATCAGAGATAATAGAGATTGGTATTCCATGTCTGGAGACGACTTCCTTCAAATACAGTCGTGCTAACTTCTCCATCTTGTCATCTTTACTTATTGGCAGGAAGTGTGCTGACTTGGTGAGACAATCAACTATTACCCAAATAGTATCATAATCACTTGCAGTCCTTGGCAATTTAGTAATGAAATCTATGGTAATGTTTTCCGATTTCCATTCCGCGATTTCAGGTTGTTGTAGTAGACCTGATGGTTTCTGATGTTCAGCTTTGACCTTAGAACACGTCAAACATTCTCCTACATATTTAGCAATATCGGCTTTCATACCTGGCCACCAAAAATGTTTCTTAAGATCCTTGTACATCTTCCCCGTTCCAGGATGTATTGAGTATCTGGTTTTATGAGCTTCTCTAAGTACCATTTCTCTCATATCTCCAAATTTTGGTACCCAAATTCTTTCAGCCCTATACCAGGTTCCGTCTTCCCGAATATTAAGATGCTTCTCCGATCCTTTGGGTATTTCATCCTTTAAATTTCCCTCTTTTAAAACTCCTTGTTGCGCCTCCTTTATTTAAGTAGTAAGGTTAGTGATAATGCTAAAAACGAACATATATTTCATAGCATTATTCCTCAAAAAAAGACAAGCTTTTAGTTGCAATTGTTCTATTTACAAGCGATATTCGTTTAAATAATAAAAGGTGAAGACAAAAGACAGATTCGACGAATTGAAGACGCAAACGACCAAAAAGCTCAAAAGTACAAAAGACAATCAAAAAGGTTCCAATTATTGATAAGAAACGTCTCGAAATTACAAGAGTACAAGATTCAAAACGCAAAGTACAAAATATAAAATTGTACGCAAGGACGTTCGAAAATCCGGAACCGGGACCAGAGTCAACTCTTAACGCTCGACGCAACGGACTAAAAATTACAAGTTAACTATGTATATAAATATAATATAATATATAATTAATTATATTAATTATATATATATTATATATATATATATTAAAAACCGTCGGCAGAGAAAACTCCAAGGACTGAGCTGTAATTTCTATCTCCGCGACTCGCGGAGTTTGAAGGGGATTTTGCCGCGAGTCGCGGAGCCCCAAAAATCAACTCTGGCTATAAAGCCAACCGAATTCTGATCAAAATTATCATCTTTTCTTCCTCATTCATACGTAAAACTTATATATATATATATATAATTTATATTTTAATTTTAATTTTAATTCTAATAATAAGGGTATGTTAGCGAATGTTGTAAGGGTGTAAGTCGAAATTCTGTCCGTGTAACGCTACGCTATTTTTAATCATTGTAAGTTATGTTCAACCTTTTTACATTAATGTCTCGTAGCTAAGTTATTATTATGCTTATTTAAAACGAAGTAATCATGATGTTGGGCTAATTACTAAAATTGAGTAATTGGGCTTTGTACCATAATTGGGGTTTGGACAAAAGAACGACACTTGTGGAAATTAGACTATGGGCTATTAATGGGCTTTATATTTGTTTAACTAAATGAAAGTTTGTTAATGTTAATATAAAGATTTACAATTGGGCGTCCCTATAAATTACCATATACACTCAATCGGACACGATGGGCGGGGTATTTATATGTACGAATAATCGTTCATTTAACCGGACACGGGAATGGATTAATAGCCACTAGAATAATTAAAACAGGGGTGAAATTACATTCAAGGGTAATTGGTGTAATTGTTAACAAAGTAGTAAAACCTTGGTTTACACGCAGTCGATAACCTGGTGTATTCATTAAACAAAGTATTAAAACCTTGTTACAATTCGAATCCCCAATTAGTTGGAATATTTAACTTCGGGTATAAGAATAATTTGATGAGGACACTCGCACTTTATATTTATGACTGATGGACTGTTATGGACAAAAACCAGACGGACATATTAAATAATCCAGGACAAAGGACAATTAACCCATGGGCATAAAACTAAAATCAACACGTCAAACATCATGATTACGGAAGTTTAAATAAGCATAATTCTTTTATTTCATATTTAATTTCCTTTATTTTATATTTAATTGCACTTCTAATTATCGCACTTTTATTTATTGTTATTTAATCGCACTTTTAATTATCGTACTTTTTAATTATCGCAATTTTATTTTATCGCACTTTTATTATTCGCAATTTCATTATCGTTATTTACTTTACGCTTTAATTTAAGTCTTGTATTTATTTTATATTTTACATTAGGTTTTAACTGCGACTAAAGTCTTAAAATCGACAAACCGGTCATTAAACGGTAAAAACCCCCCTTTATAATAATAATATTACTTATATATATATATTTGTATTTTTATAAAAGTAAACTAATATAGCGTTGAGCTTTGTTTAAAGATTTCCCTGTGGAACGAACCGGACTTACTAAAAACTACACTACTGTACGATTAGGTACACTGCCTATAAGTGTTGTAGCAAGGTTTAAGTATATCCATTCTATAAATAAATAAATATCTTGTGTAAAATTGTATCGTATTTAATAGTTTTTCCTAGTAAAATATAAACTATTTTGTATACTACCCCGCTGCACATCAAGTATTTTTGGCGCCGCTGCCGGGGACTCATCTTAAAAGCCGGAAGCGCAACGCTAATATAAAAAAAAAGAGATTTTTTGTTTACTTTTATTAAAATTCGCTTTTGTAAAAATACGTTTTAATTATTCGAAAATATAAAAAGAAAAACAAAAATATATGTATTTTTAAGATTTTGTTAAATATTTAAGTTTTATAAGTTTCTTTATTTTTATTTTAGTTTATAAAAATATAAGTTTTGTTTTAATATCTTTTATTTAATTAAAAAACAGAAAACAGAAAATAAAAAAAAAATAATAAAAAATATAAAAACGCGTAAAAACTCAAACCTGTCAGCTGAAATTCTGAACCCCGCGACTCGCGAGGTTTGATGCAATAAATGCCGCGACTCGCGGAGGGTATCTGACAGGCGACAGGAAGCCCTAATCGAGCATTGATTACGGGTTATTATTAATTATAATTATTATTATTACCTAATTATTATTATTATTATTATTAGTTTTAGTTTTATTTTTACTTTTTATTTAATTTATGTATTTTGTTTAATTAGTTTTATTAAAATTGTAAAATTAATAGTTTAATAAAATAAATAATATAAAAATAATATTTTTATAAAAATTGTACTTTTTACAACTTTTTGTATATTTTTATATTTTGTCCCTTTTTAATCGTTGTAGCGTAATATTTGTATTTTTTAGCTCATATTTAATTTTAAACTTAGTTTTTGCTATAGTTATTTTTACTCCTAGATTTTTAGGCTTTGCCGTAGAATTCCTTAAGTGCTTTTTCTTTAGACTAAGATTTAGGTGCTTTAGAATTTTGCGACGCCTTTTTAAGTTTTAGTTTCTTTTTAAGTTATTTCCATTTGGGATTTAGTTTTTCCTGTAAGCTTTAATATTTTTAGACACCTTTTACTATGTATCAATTATCATTCCAATTAGTAATTTCAATTTGCGATTATAATTTTAAGTTAGTTGTAGTAATAAGGTTAGGTTAGTCAAGTATTTTTAAGTTTTTATAAGTTTCTTTTATTTTTCCGTCACCTTTTATTTTTTTTCAACCATTTTTCTTTTTCTACCTTTTTCGACGAACTCTTTTTCTCTCTTATTTCTCGCTATTCTAGTTTTTAGGACTTAGAATTTTTTCTACTTCTTATCTAAATTTCTTAAAATTACGAAAATTTATTTTAAGTGGTTAAATTGATAGAGATCAAAATTTTCTGGTTCGTAGTAATAGTTGGATTTGTACGTGGACCGGGTTATTGGAGCCAAACAGTCCTCAATTATATTGAGACCAAACGAATCCTGCCCCTCTGCTGCATCTTTTGGCTATTCGAAACGTGGGCAAAATCAGAAAAGTCTATTGATTGGATAACTTATTATAATTTTTCTTTCCTTTTTAAAACTAATAGGATATTCAGTGAATGCACCGAGCAAGACGTTCATCACCTTTTGTACGTTCACCACCTGTAACTCGATCAAGACATTTAGCAAATATAACCGCCGTTGATTTTTCTTTAGAATCGTCATCTAGTCAACCAAGTACTTCAGTTCAAATTTCCGATAATCCATTTTTTGAACCCAACATCACAATTGAGAATCCGGAGAATATTCAGGAACGGTTCGTAGATCCTGAACCATTAAACTTTCCTCCGGAACCACCAATCATTCAAACAGAGATTGTTGAGGAACGAACCATTAAAACAGAATCATCTAGTGATACCGATTCAACAAATTCAATTATGAAGAATCTGGAACCTTTAAGTATGGAAGACCGAATGAGAGCTAAACGCACTGGCCAAGGTCACGCAATTACTCATCCAGACATTAATGCGCCAGATTATGAAATCAAAGGACAAATTCTACACATGGTGACTAATCAATGCCAATTTAGTGGTGCACCGAAGGAAGATCCAAATGAACATCTACGTACCTTTAATAGAATCTGCACACTATTTAAAATCCGAGAAGTGGAGGATGAACAGATATATCTCATGTTATTTCCCTGGACTTTAAAGGGAGAAGCCAAAGATTGGTTGGAATCGTTACCTGAAGGGGCGATCGATACATGGGATGTTTTAATTGACAAATTTCTTAAACAATTCTTTCCTGCATCTAAAGCCGTAAGACTTCAAGCAGAAATTGTTACATTCACACAGAAACCAAATGAAACTCTATATGAGGCGTGGACAAGATATGGAAAGTTATTAAGAGGATGTCCGCAACATGGTTTAGACACCTGTCAAATAGTACAAATATTCTACCAAGGATGCGACATCACTACAAGGAAAGACATAGATATAGCAGCTGGTGGTTCTATTATGAAGAAAACCGAAACTGATGCTTACAAAATTATTGATAATACTGCTTCCCACTCACATGAGTGGCACCAAGAAAAAGATATCATTAGATCATCTAAAGCAGCTAGAGCCGATTCTAGCCATGACTTAGATTCCATTTCCGCAAAGATAGATGCTTTCGAGAGACGAATGGAAAAGATGACTAAAGATATTCATGCTATACGAATTAGTTGTGAGCAGTGTGGAGGACCACATTTGACAAAAGATTGTCTCAGTATTGAATTAACAATGGAACAAAGAGAGAATATTTCATACATAAACCAAAGGCCTGGAAATAATTATCAGAATAATTATCAACCGCCAAGACCAATTTACAATCAAAACCAGAATTATAACCGAAATATTCCATACAACAACCAACAAGGTCCTAGCAATCAACAAGTATCCAATAATACTTACAATCAGCAAAGACCTAATTTTCAAAACAAACCACCACAACAAACCGATGATAAAAAGCCAAATTTAGAAGATATGATGACGAAGCTAGTTGAAACTCAAACACAGTTTTTCACATCTCAGAAACAAACCAATGAACAAAATGCTCAAGCATTTAGAAATCAACAAGCTTCTATTCAAAATCTAGAACAAGAAGTGAGTAACCTAGCAAGGTTAATAGGTGAAAGAAAACCGGGAAGTCTACCTAGTGATACAAACGCTAACCCCCGGAATGAAACAGCTAAAGCTATTACCACAAGAAGTGGTACAACACTTAAACCACCTGAAATACCTGTAACTTCTGATGAAACTATTCCTACTCCACAAGAACCACAACCTGATCAAGATAAGGAAAAAGAACCGGTAGTTGAAAAGGTTATTGAAGATAACACAGTTAAGGATAAACCTTATGTTAAACCATACCAACCACCACTTCCTTACCCGAGTAAAATGAAGAAAGAAAAACTTGAAGCCGAGCAATCTAAATTCTTGGATATGTTTAAACAGATAAATGTAAATCTTCCTTTCATTGATGTGATTTCAGGAATGCCAAGATATGCTAAATTCCTGAAAGATCTAATCACAAATAGAAAGAAAATGGAAGAACTCTCGGCTGTTACTATGAATGCTAATTGTTCAGCAGTGCTGTTGAATAAGATACCAGAAAAACTATCTGATCCAGGAAGTTTCACAATTCCATGTTTTCTGGGTAGTCTTAGTTCAATAGAAGCATTGGCAGACTTAGGTGCTAGTATAAATCTAATGCTGTATTCACTATACGCTAAACTAGACCTTGGAGAATTGAAACCAACCAGAATAAGCATACAACTAGCCGATAGATCAATAAAATATCCTAGAGGGATAATGGAGAACATGCTAGTTAAAGTTGGTACTTTAGTATTTCCAGTAGATTTTGTTGTTTTGGACATGGAAGAAGATTCTCAAGTTCCTCTCATATTAGGAAGACCATTCTTAAACACGGCTAAAGCAATGATAGACGTGTTCGGTAAGAAACTGACCCTAAGTATAGAGGATGAGAGTGTTACCTTTTCAGTTGATAGAGCAATGCAACAACCACAATCTGCAGATGATACATGTTATTATATTCAAACTATAGATGCACATGCAGAATTATTAGAAGAATTTCCAGAATTACAAGGAACGGGAGAATGTTCTTTAGGAGAAGGTAATGAACCAATTGATGAAGCTGAAATGTTAGCTACACTTATAGCTAATGGATATGAACCAACAACAGAAGAAATTTAAATGCTAAAAGAAGAAGACAGATATCGATATAAATCATCGATAGAAGAACCTCCGAAATTAGAGTTAAAGCCACTTCCAAACCATTTGGAATACGCTTATTTACATGGTGAATCTGAATTACCTGTAATAATATCGTCTTCTCTTACTGAAAATGAGAAATCACAACTCATTTCTGTGTTGAAAGCTCATAAACCAGCCATTGCATGGAAGATTCATGATATTAAAGGAATAAGTCCTTCGTATTGCACACATAAAATCCTTATGGAAGAAGGTCATAAAACGTATGTGCAACGCCAACGAAGACTAAATCCTAATATGCAAGATGTAGTTAAGAAAGAGATTATTAAACTGCTAGATGCAGGTTTGATATATCCAATCTCTGATAGTCCATGGGTAAGCCCAGTTCAATGCGTACCTAAGAAGGGTGGTATGACTGTCATTACAAATGAGAAAAATGAGCTTATTCCTACTAGGACTGTAACAGGATGGCGTGTATGTATTGATTATAGAAAATTAAATGACGCCACCAGAAAAGATCACTTTCCCTTACCTTTCATAGATCAAATGTTGGAAAGATTAGCCGGAAATAGTTACTATTGTTTTCTAGATGGATTTTCCGGATATTTTTAAATTCCAATAGCACCCGAAGATCAAGAGAAAACCACATTCACGTGCCCTTATGGTACTTTTGCTTACAAACGCATGCCATTTGGACTTTGCAACGCCCCTGCAACCTTTCAAAGGTGTATGATGGCGATTTTTCACGACATGATAGAAGAATGCATGGAAGTATTCATGGATGACTTTTCAGTCTTCGGTGATACATTTAAATCATGTCTAGTTAATCTAGAACGAATGCTAATTAGATGCGAAAAATCAAATCTAGTACTTAATTGGGAGAAATGCCATTTCATGGTTAAAGAAGGCATCGTTCTTGGACATAAAATTTCAAAAGAAGGAATTGAAGTGGATAGAGCTAAAGTAGATGTAATTGCTAAACTTCCACATCCCACCAATGTTAGAGGAGTTAGGAGTTTTCTAGGGCATGCCGGTTTTTACCGACGTTTCATAAAAGATTTTTCTAAAATTGCCACTCCTATGAATAAACTCCTAGAAAAGGATGCGCCATTCATCTTTTCAAATGAATGTATCAAATCTTTTAATATTCTTAAAGAAAGGCTCACTAATGCGCCAATCATGATAACACCAAATTGGAATCTACCATTTGAACTAATGTGCGATGCAAGTGATTTTGCAATGGGAGCCGTTTTAGGACAAAGGATTGAAAAACGATTTCAACCTATATATTATGCTAGTAAGACATTACAAGGAGCACAAACGAACTATACAACTACTGAAAAAGAACTCCTTGCTATTGTCTTTGCTTTTGACAAATTTCGATCATATCTCGTTCTAGCAAAAACGGTGGTCTATACCGACCATTCTGCTCTTAGATACCTATTTTCAAAACAAGATGCTAAACCAAGATTAATCCGTTGGATCTTACTCTTACAAGAGTTTGATATTGAAATCCGAGATAAAAGAGGAGCAGAAAATCTCACCGCTGATCATCTTTCTCGTCTTGAAAATCCCGAATTAGAAGTTCTAAATGAATCAGCCATACAAGACAACTTTCCTGATGAATATCTATTGAAGATAGATTATAAAGAAATCCCATGGTTTGCAGACTATGCAAACTACTTAGTTTGTGGATTCCTTGAAAAAGGATTATCGTACCAAAGATGAAAGAAATTCTTCAGTGATATAAAACACTATTTCTGGGAAGATCCACATCTGTTTAAAATTTGTCCCAATGGAATAATACGCCGATGTGTATTTGGAGATGAAGCTAGTAAAATTTTAAACCATTGTTACACAGGACCAACAGGAGGGCATTATGGGCCTCAACTAACAGCAAGAAAAGTTTATGAAGCTGGATTCTATTGGCCTACAATTTACAAAGACGCACACCTTCTTTGCAAATCCTGTGATGCATGTCAAAGGGCCGGAAAAATAAGTCAACGTGATGAAATGCCACAAAATGTCATCCAAGTATGTGAAGTATTTGACATTTGGGGTATTGACTTTATGGGTCCATTTCCAAAATCTCATAATAATCTATATATACTCGTAGCCATTGATTATGTATCTAAATGGGCGGAAGCACAAGCTCTCCCAACTAACGATGCACGAGTTGTAGTCAACTTTTTAAAACGTCTTTTTGCAAGGTTTGGAACACCAAAAGCTTTAATAAGTGATCGGGGTACTCATTTCTGTAATAATCAACTTGAGAAAGTTCTTAAAAGATATGGAGTAACTCATAAAATCTCCACCGCATATCATCCACAAACAAGTGGACAAGTTGAAAATACCAACCGAGCTTTAAAACGTATTCTAGAGAAAACCGTAGGATCAAATCCAAAGGAATGGTCCATTAAATTGGAGGATGCACTCTGGGCTTTTAGAACAGCCTACAAAACTCCAATTGGAACCACACCTTTTAGACTTGTTTATGGAAAAGCATGTCATCTTCCAGTAGAAATTGAACACAAAGCATTTTAGGCTTTGAAGACATGTAATCTTGATTTACATGAAGCCGGACGTCTACGATTAAGTCAACTAAACGAATTAGAAGAATTAAGACATGAAGCATACGAAAATTCGTTAATCTATAAAGAAAGAACGAAGAAATGGCATGATAAAAGAATCAGAAGTTCAAAAGAATTTAAAGAAGGAGACAGAGTTCTTCTTTTCAATTCACGATTCAAGCTATTTCCTGGAAAATTGAAATTAAGATGGTCTGGACCATTCATAGTCAAAAGAGTTTTCCCATACGGAACGATAGAATTAATAAATTCAAAAGGGATTGAATTTAAAGTTAATGGTCACAGAGTTAAACATTACATACATGGTCCGATGGAAGTTGACAACGAAGTTAATCACAATTTCGACACCACAGCTAACTAAGTGTGGGGAGAATCAAGTCTTTAAAGGATAATATGTATTTCTGTTAGAGTTAGATTGTCTGTTTTCGTGTAGTTCTCGAAAATGGAACACGTATGGTCTTTCCCTAGCAGACCCTAAAGAACTAGTCTTCTCCCCCCATTCTGAATTTTTATTTTTTTTAGGTTTTTACAAAATGAAGACTGCCTGTGAACTAAACCATGGTCTAATGCTACACGCTTTGATCACTAAACGTAATAATGACATACTACCGAGTGAATTAGTATCAGTAATCAGAGAAAGAATGGACGGAGTTAGAAAAGAATCCAGATGCGAAGATAATAAGTTACAATTTGGTAAAGGAAAATCAAAATCCGCAGCGAAAAGAAGAGCACGACACCTAGAACGATGTCACAAATGCGGAAAATGGTCACATGGAGGTAAATGTTCAAATAATCAAACCTATTCAAATACCGAATTTGTTACTTTATGCAGAGACGGACCGTTCATATGTTTAGAAGAAAAGACACTGAATGCTCGAGGTTACGCTTATGTAGCAATGGAAAACCAATTAAACCGACTATCTTATGAATGGAATAGATCATATAACTAAGAAATCTATTTCACAGGTATGTCTGTACAGTTTTTATTTTTATTTTTATTTTTAACCTTTTGATAATAAACGCTAATTTGTTCGCTAAAAAGTATTAAATTGGTATTGAATAAAATTAGGTTTGGCGACCGAAATTATTGATATCATTCAAAAATTTATTACATCACTGCGAAATTTAACGTTTATTCTTAAGGTATAAATATCTTTAATCAATCAACCCAAAATATTTCAAAAATTCGTCATGAGTTAAATTAGGTCTTGGAACCGAAATTTCTTTACCGAAATGAGGGGCGCATATTTTTGATAATATTTGATTGATTAAAGTGGGATAAAAAGACAAAAAGATTTTTAATTTTATTTTTACCATGTTTTTAATCTTAATATTTAAATCTTAAATTAATATTGTAAACTTTATAAAAACAATATATTTAAAATTGTAAATATTTGAAAAATTAATATAAGTTTGATATGAATTTATGAATTTTTAAATTAAGTTTGGTGTGAACTTTTAATTTTTAAAATATGAAATTTTAATTTTATGCATTTCAAATTTTAAGTTTGGTGTGAATTTTTAATTTTTAATTTTTAATTTTGAATTTTATATTTAAGTTGTGTGAATTTAAAAACAAAAATTTACTTTATCTCATTAAGTTAAGAATATGATTTTTAAAATTCGTCGTAAGTTGAAGACTAGGTCTTTGAACCGAAATTGCTTTACCCGAGGGAGGGACGAGAACTTTTATTATCATTATTTTTAATCTTATTAATTTAAAGTATGCCAAAAACATTAAAAAAACCCAAAAATCTTAGCTTTTAAAACAATCGCTACTAAAAGACAAATTTTAAAATTTTGTCGAAGGACGGACTAGGACATCGATCCGAAACGACCTCGTCCTAAATAACAAGGGAAACAAAATTTTAAAATTAAATACTTAATTGTTTTATAAGTTAAAGATTATATATATATAAAAAAAAAAAAAAAAAAAAAAAGAGCAAACTCCGCGACTCGCGGAGTTTGAAGTGAAAAACCTCCGCGACTCGCGGAGGGACCAAAAATCAGAAAAAAAATATAAAGAGCTGAACGATCAGTTCACTCCCCACACAAAAACACCCAAAAACACTGCGAAAAGAGCTGCGAAAAAACCCGAAAAACACCCCCAAAAATCCCAATTTTTAACCGTTAATCACCAAATTTTTTGCTAAAATCATGTTGAGAAGGATGCTATCTAAGAATTACTCAAGAAAAACGGTAAATTTCTACACCTAAACACCATTTAATTCGAAATTTGGTGTTCTTGAGCTATTTTTTCCCCAATTTGATTTTGATGCTTTTTAGTGTAATTAGACTTAAATTGTTTATGTATTATGCTTGTATAACCTAGATTGATGCTGTTTAACATGATTAGAAGCCTTAAACTTCAAATTTTGAGTAATCTAGGGTTTGTGTTCTTGAGCAAATTTGGGGCTTTTTGATATAAACAGGTTATGGCCGATTTTTGTCATGAATTGTTGCTAAATTAAGTAGTGTAACATGTTTAGGTAGTTAAATGATCCAAACTTTGAGCCTAAACATGATTTTGAGAATTAAAGTGGACTTTTTCAAGTCCAAAATTCATGAACTTGATTTTTGAAAGATAATGCCATTTGAGACTTGTTTGATTGTTAGTAATGATTATTTTGACATGTTATTTGAGTTGAATGCTTATGAACTTGGCGAAAATTTTTGTATATGCTTATTTGAAAAAGTGTAGATTTGATGAAAATATGAAAATGAACTTAAGTTTGATATAGATTGATAATGTCATTGTAATTGATGATTTTGCTGACACTAATGCATATTTGGATGCACAAAATTTGTGTTTGATGTGTTTTGCAGAATGAAAGGGGTGAATCTTCATCCCAAGCCCGCAATGCTCCTGCCGAGAATTTGGAACAACAGGAGGTAGATAACTACTACAAGCAGGATGTACCTCATCCAGTCATGACCTTTTCCGATATGCATTTGGAAGAGTTGCACCCGAACCTGAGATTTGACAGACTTTGGATAGATTATCCAAAATATCAAAGAGGTTTGCATACTCTTCATTCCAAGGTTGTTGAGGTACCGAGGGTCATAGAATGGGGACCCTTAGAAGCTGTAGAATTGGCCGGGCCAATTAGGGAATTACTTGTACAGAGGTATGGTAATTCTTCTTTTAATGACTGGATATGTTTATTCACCATACGCAGACCTGTATATACAGTATGGTGTGAAGAGTTGTTATGTAGTATAGAGTTGAATGATCGGGTAGCTAGTTTAACCGATCGTTCTTTTATTAGATTTTTGTTAGGCGGTTCGATGCGCCACATGTCTTTACTGGACATGGCTCAGGCTTTACGTATATATACGCCTGAGGAGTTAGCGTCTGCCGATTGTAGAGAATTGATACTAAACGGTAGAAAGATAGATGAGAATTTTGATACACACGGTGTGTGGAGTCAAATGACAAGCCATCACCGTTTCAAAGGGGGAAACTACTCTTATTTGGATATAGATAGAGCCGAATTAAGAGTGATACATAGGTTTTTAGCTAATTCGATTACACAAAGGGGTAAGAACAAAGAAAAAGTAAATGAACAGGATTTGTTTTACCATATGTGTATTCGAGACCCACAAAGCGCTGTAAGTATACCATATTGTGTGGGTTATTATTTATCAGCTATGGTTCGGGGGATGCGACCACATAGCATAATAGGAGGTGGTATTTTTATTACTTTGATTGGTGAATATCTCGGTGTGGATATAAGTCGGGGGGGATTATTAGTAGAAGAGCCGGAACCCCGCGATACTATAGGTTTAAATGTATACCATGGTGCGAAAGTTTTGAAGAGGTGAAATAACGCCGCAGTACGATACCATGGTAGACATCCACAGGTGGAGAGAAACCAGCAGCAAGGTAATGTAGGAGGGGGGAATGAGATGCAAGAAATGCATAGGTTTATAGCTTCTCAGGAATACGAAAATGCTAGATAGAGAGCATTTGAAGATTGGCAAGTTCATCAGAACCAGATCATAGCTCATTGCCAACATATAGGTAGAAACTATATTCCTACACCGAAACCCGTCTTCCCTCCTTGGTCGATAGAGATGCAGCCACCATATCCTACGTATGACCCTGCCGAAATATTCTATAGCACTTATGGTTATGCCTGGAACCCCTGTTGGTACCAATATCATCCTTAGTTTACTTATTATTTTTTTTTATTATTTTGTAATTTGTAATTATTGATACATTTAATATTTTTGTTAATATTGTAATCATTTTTATAATTTCTAACTTTTATTCTTAGATTTTAATAATTTTTGAATGTGGGGTAATATACCAAACTTCAAAAATATGTATATATGTTTGCAGTTTATCTTATGTACACAACAGGGTAAAACAACGCATTTTCAAAGACTGGCATTAAGTTCAGCAAAAGCAACTAATTTTGACGACAAGATGCAAAATATATGTGAAATAACAACAAGACGGAATGAACAAATGATGTGCACCATTTATCATTCAGCAAACAAACGCCAATATATTTGGAAACTTTGGTAAAAATTTAATCATTTTCACACAAATCACCCTCAATAATTTAAATTGTTACTGATTTCTTGCAAATGAGGGCATTGCAAGATCTTAAGTGTGGGAAGGGATTAAATTCTTTCGGATTTTAAAATTTTTATATTAAACACTTGGTTACCATTAAAAATACTAGTAAAGCAGTAGTTGTATTAGAATCTAGTGCTCTCTGATAAAAAAGAACAGCCCTAGTCTTATATACTGACTACCCAATTCTAGTAAAATTTTTCAAAATTTTCAATTAAATGAATTCAAAATCATGTTTATACATATTTATGAACGATAAAACTAGGTTTTAACACCGAAATTATTGTTACCTCGGAAAGGACATAAATTAAGAAACAAACTAAAATGTTAAAATTCATTTAAAATGGAATAGAGGACGATAAAAAGGAAAATAAAAGCCAAGTGTGGGAAAATTTACCAAGTTATTTTAAACATATCACATATATCTGTAACAAATAACTGAAAATACTTTTGCTTTGGACTAAACTAAACTGTTTTACCCGATGAAAGAAAAGAAGAGATGGATCTACACGATGAATCAATTCCATCATTAAAAGGAAGTAAAGTCTTCCGAAAAAGAAACGCGCTTCTTGATTTAGGTCATGAAGTTGTCTTCCAGACCAGCTGTAGGTTGACGAAAAATCTAGAAAAGTCATCACTAAAATCAGCAGGAAATCCACGGACCTCAGAATTAAACAGGGTCGCCATGTGGTCAGATTTATCCTAACCATGAGAAGGATTTATCTCGTACAATGGGGGGGCACCGTGCAAATTAGCTGGATAAGACTAATGAATCAGATCCCCAGAAAGGATAATCTCCTTAAAGATTAAAAATCAGCTTTTAAGACTGATATTACTCAATCCTAGAGATTGACCTTAAAGATTGAGAATTACAAACTCATGGAATTCAATGATATCTAAACTCGAGCTTGAACGAGAAAATATTTTGATCAAAATTATAAACCGATTTGTTTTCTGAAAACCCTATTTTCAATGCGTTCATTACCATTGAACGTAAAATCCTAGGAATTCACCTGGAATTCATTAGGTCACCTGAACTAAATCGGGTGTCAACCGTAAGAACGGTGGTTGCATAGCATGGTCAAAGACAGGACCTTGTGTCAAACCGACAAATTATAAGGGTGAGCTTTACTATTGCTCCTACCAAGGATAGTAATTGCGTCCGACACGTTATAGACCATAATCAAAAGCATGTCACGGGACATTGCCTTAACAGTTGCTTGTTCAACGCTTTCCTTTACAACCGGACGGTAGTTTGCCGAAAGGTAATATACGGAACAAGTAAACTGGACGTGTTGCTTTCCAAATACAAGGTTAGCAAGTGGGTGACACAAAACCGCAAGTTTGAGCTAAAATTTTCAAATCTGAAACCCACCAAACCCACAAAAATATTTTGCAAACACCGGTAAAGGGTTATTCCGGAAAACTTATCTAGGGTAAAAACTAGATTTCAAAAGATCAAATGTTTTCATAAAGATCCAATTTCCTTAATGGATCTAAATTTTTATAGTCATGTGGGAACGGTAGATGTCGATCCCAACTGTTTCCGAAATCAATAACAAAAGCTCGTAGCATGTCTTCAAGCGTTTATATCGTCCTTTCACTCTGCCCATCAGTTTGTGGATGATAGGCAGTACTCATGTCTAGACGAGTTCCCAATGCTTGTTGTAATGTCTGCCAGAATCTTGAAATAAATCTGCCATCCCTATCAGAGATAATAGAGATTGGTATTCCATGTCTGGAGACGACTTCCTTCAAATACAGTCGTGCTAACTTCTCCATCTTGTCATCTTTACTTATTGGCAGGAAGTGTGCTGACTTGGTGAGACAATCAACTATTACCCAAATAGTATCATAATCACTTGCAGTCCTTGGCAATTTAGTAATGAAATCTATGGTAATGTTTTCCGATTTCCATTCCGCGATTTCAGGTTGTTGTAGTAGACCTGATGGTTTCTGATGTTCAGCTTTGACCTTAGAACACGTCAAACATTCTCCTACATATTTAGCAATATCGGCTTTCATACCTGGCCACCAAAAATGTTTCTTAAGATCCTTGTACATCTTCCCCGTTCCAGGATGTATTGAGTATCTGGTTTTATGAGCTTCTCTAAGTACCATTTCTCTCATATCTCCAAATTTTGGTACCCAAATTCTTTCAGCCCTATACCAGGTTCCGTCTTCCCGAATATTAAGATGCTTCTCCGATCCTTTGGGTATTTCATCCTTTAAATTTCCCTCTTTTAAAACTCCTTGTTGCGCCTCCTTTATTTGAGTAGTAAGGTTAGTGATAATGCTAAAAACGAACATATATTTCATAGCATTATTCCTCAAAAAAAGACAAGCTTTTAGTTGCAATTGTTCTATTTACAAGCGATATTCGTTTAAATAATAAAAGGTGAAGACAAAAGACAGATTCGACGAATTGAAGACGCAAACGACCAAAAAGCTCAAAAGTACAAAAGACAATCAAAAAGGTTCCAATTATTGATAAGAAACGTCTCGAAATTACAAGAGTACAAGATTCAAAACGCAAAGTACAAAATATAAAATTGTACGCAAGGACGTTCGAAAATCCGGAACCGGGACCAGAGTCAACTCTTAACGCTCGACGCAACGGACTAAAAATTACAAGTTAACTATGTATATAAATATAATATAATATATAATTAATTATATTAATTATATATATATTATATATATATATTAAAAACCGTCGGCAGAGAAAACTCCAAGGACTGAGCTGTAATTTCTATCTCCGCGACTCGCGGAGTTTGAAGGGGATTTTGCCGCGAGTCGCGGAGCCCCAAAAATCAACTCTGGCTATAAAGCCAACCGAATTCTGATCAAAATTATCATCTTTTCTTCCTCATTCATACGTAAAACTTATATATATATATATATATATAATTTATATTTTAATTTTAATTTTAATTCTAATAATAAGGGTATGTTAGCGAATGTTGTAAGGGTGTAAGTCGAAATTCTGTCCGTGTAACGCTACGCTATTTTTAATCATTGTAAGTTATGTTCAACCTTTTTACATTAATGTCTCGTAGCTAAGTTATTATTATGCTTATTTAAAACGAAGTAATCATGATGTTGGGCTAATTACTAAAATTGAGTAATTGGGCTTTGTACCATAATTGGGGTTTGGACAAAAGAACGACACTTGTGGAAATTAGACTATGGGCTATTAATGGGCTTTATATTTGTTTAACTAAATGAAAGTTTGTTAATGTTAATATAAAGATTTACAATTGGGCGTCCCTATAAATTACCATATACACTCAATCGGACACGATGGGCGGGGTATTTATATGTACGAATAATCGTTCATTTAACCGGACACGGGAATGGATTAATAGCCACTAGAATAATTAAAACAGGGGTGAAATTACATTCAAGGGTAATTGGTGTAATTGTTAACAAAGTAGTAAAACCTTGGTTTACACGCAGTCGATAACCTGGTGTATTCATTAAACAAAGTATTAAAACCTTGTTACAATTCGAATCCCCAATTAGTTGGAATATTTAACTTCGGGTATAAGAATAATTTGATGAGGACACTCGCACTTTATATTTATGACTGATGGACTGTTATGGACAAAAACCAGACGGACATATTAAATAATCCAGGACAAAGGACAATTAACCCATGGGCATAAAGCTAAAATCAACACGTCAAACATCATGATTACGGAAGTTTAAATAAGCATAATTCTTTTATTTCATATTTAATTTCCTTTATTTTATATTTAATTGCACTTCTAATTATCGCACTTTTATTTATTGTTATTTAATCGCACTTTTAATTATCGTACTTTTTAATTATCGCAATTTTATTTTATCGCACTTTTATTATTCGCAATTTCATTATCGTTATTTACTTTACGCTTTAATTTAAGTCTTGTATTTATTTTATATTTTACATTAGGTTTTAACTGCGACTAAAGTCTTAAAATCGACAAACCGGTCATTAAACGGTAAAAACCCCCCTTTATAATAATAATATTACTTATATATATATTTGTATTTTTATAAAAGTAAACTAATATAGCGTTGAGCTTTGTTTAAAGATTTCCCTGTGGAACGAACCGGACTTACTAAAAACTACACTACTGTACGATTAGGTACACTGCCTATAAGTGTTGTAGCAAGGTTTAAGTATATCCATTCTATAAATAAATAAATATCTTGTGTAAAATTGTATCGTATTTAATAGTTTTTCCTAGTAAAATATAAACTATTTTGTATACTACCCCGCTGCACATCAGTTAGTGTGAATCATTATATTCATAGATTTTACTCGAATGGGTTCTCTGTCCTTTCTGCTCAAGGCGTCGGCTACCACATTTGCCTTCCCCGGGTGGTAACGAATCTCAAAGTTGTAATCATTCAACAATTCAATCCACCTACGCTGCCTCATATTCAGTTGTTTCTGATTAAATATGTGTTGAAGACTTTTGTGGTCGGTATATATAATACTTTTGACCCCATATAGTAGTGCCTCCAAGTTTTTAATGCAAAAACAACCGCGCCTAATTCCAAATCATGCATCGTATAATTTTGCTCGTGAATCTTCAATTGTCTAGACGCATAGGCAATCACCTTCGTCTGTTGCATTAATACACAACCGAGACCTTGCTTTGATGCGTCACAATAAATCACAAAATCATCATTCCCTTCAGGCAATGACAATATAGGTGCCGTAGTTAGCTTTTTCTTCAATAATTGAAACACCTTCTCTTGTTCATCCTTCCATTCAAATTTCTTCCCTTTATGCGTTAATGCAGTCAAGGGTTTTGCTATTTTGGAGAAATCTTGGATGAATCTTCTGTAGTAACCAGCCAATCCTAAAAATTGACGTATATGCTTCGGAGTTTTTGGGGTTTCCCACTTTTCAACAGTTTCGATCTTTGCCGGGTCCACCTGGATACCTTCTTTGTTCACTATGTGACCGAGGAATTGAACTTCTTCCAACCAAAATGCACACTTTGAAAACTTAGCGTACAGTTTTTCTTTCCTCAATACTTCTAGCACTTTTCTCAAATGTTCTTCGTGCTCTTGATCATTCTTTGAGTAAATAAGTATGTCATCGATGAAAACAATGACAAACTTGTCAAGATATGGCCCACACACTCGGTTCATAAGGTTCATGAACAAAGCTGGTGCATTAGTTAATCCAAACGGCATAACCATAAACTCGTAATGACCATAACGCGTCCTAAAAGTAATTTTTGGAATATCATCTTCCTTTACTCGCATTTGATGATATCCAGAACATAAATCGATCTTCGAATAAACCGACGAGCCTTGTAGTTGATCAAATAAGTCGTCAATTCTCGACAGTGGATAACGGTTTTTGATGGTAAGTTTGTTCAACTCTCTGTAGTCAATACACAACCTAAATGTACCATCCTTCTTCTTGACAAACAAAATAGGAGCTCCCCATGGTGATGTGCTTGGTCGAATGAAACCACGTTCTAATAGTTCTTGCAGTTGGCTTTGCAGTTCTTTCATCTCACTGGGTGCAGCTCCTGGTACAAGATCTATTTGAAATTCAACAAATCGATGTGGAGGTAGTCCCGGTAATTCTTTCGAAAATACATCGGGAAATTCTTTTGCGACGGGAACATCATTGATGCTCTTTTCTTTAGTTTGTACTTTCTCGACGTGTGCTAGAACAGCATAGAAACCTTTTCTTATTAGTTTTTGTGCCTTCAAATTACTAATAAGATGTAGCTTCGTGTTGCCCTTTTCTCCGTACACCATTAAGGGTTTTCCTTTTTCTCGTACAATGCGAATTGCATTTTTATAACATACAATCTCTGCTTTCACCTTCTTCAGCCAGTCCATGCCAACTATTACATCAAAACTCCCTAACTCTACTGGTATCAAATCAATCTTAAATACTTCGCTACCCAGTTTAATTTCTCGATTCCGGCATATATTATCTGCTGAAATTAATTTACCGTTTGCTAATTCGAGTAAAAATTTACTATCCAACGGCGTCAATGGACAACTTAATTTAGCACAAAAATCTCTACTCATATAACTTTTATCCGCACCCGAATCAAATAAAACGTAAGCAGATTTATTGTCAATAAGAAACGTACCCGTAACAAGCTCCGGGTCTTCCTGTGCCTCTGCCGCATTAATATTGAAAACTCTTCCGCGGCCTTGTCCATTCGTGTTCTCTTGGTTCGGGCAATTTCTAACAATGTGGCCCGGTTTTCCACATTTATAACAAACTACATTGGCATAACTTGCTCCGACACTACTTGCTCCGCCATTACTCGTTCCGACACCATTTGTTCCTTTCGTTCTGTTAACCCCTGGTCCGTAGACCTCACACTTCGCCGCGCTATGACCATTTCTTTTACACTTGTTGCAAAATTTGGTGCAGAACCCCGAGTGATACTTTTCACACCTTTGGCATAACTGTTTCTGATTGTTGTTGTTGTTGCGGTTGTTATTGTTGTTGGGATGATTGTTGTAGTTGCTGTTGTTGTTGTTGTTGTTGTTGTTGTTGTTGTTGTTGTTGTTGTTGTTGTTGTTGTTGTTGTTGTTGTTGTTGTTGTTGTTGTTGTTGTTGTTGTTGTTGTTGTTGTTGTTGTTGGGCCGTTTGTTGTAGTTGCGATTGATGTTGAGATTGCTGGGATAATTGTCGCGATTATTATTGTAATTGCTGTTGTTGTTGTATTGGTGATTCTTATCACCGTTTTCCTCCCACTTTCTTTTGACTTGCTTCACATTGGCCTCTTCAGCCGTCTGTTCTTTAATTCTTTCCTCAATCTGGTTCACTAGTTTGTGAGCCATTCTACATGGCTATGGTATGGAGGCGGGCTCGTGTGAACTTATATCTTCTTGGATTCTTTCCGGTAATCCTTTCACAAACGCGTTGATCTTCTCTTCCTCATCTTCAAACGCTCCCGGACACAATAGGCACAATTCTGTGAATCGTCTTTCGTACGTGGTAATATCAAATCCTTGGGTTCGTAACCCTCTAAGTTCTGTCTTGAGCTTATTGACCTCGGTTCTGGGACGGTACTTCTCGTTCATCAAGTGCTTGAATGCTGACCACGGTAGTGCGTACGCATCATCTTGTCCCACTTGCTCTAGATAGGTATTCCACCATGTTAACGCAGAACCTGTGAAGTTATGCGTAGCGTACTTCACTTTGTCCTCTTCAGTACACTTACTTATGGCGAACACCGATTCGACCTTCTCGGTCCACCGTTTCAATCCGATCGGTCCTTCGGTTCCATCAAATTCCAAAGGTTTGCAGGCAGTGAATTCTTTGTAGGTGCATCCTACACGATTTCCTGTACTGCTAGATCCAAGGTTATTGTTGGTATGTAGCACAGCCTGTACTGCGACTATGTTTGAAGCTAGAAAAGTACGGAATTCCTCTTCATTCATATTCACGGTGTGTCGAGTAGTCGGTGCCATTTCCTTCAAAATAGTCAAATGGAACAAGTTAATCATACAGAATATTAAGAGTAGTTAATAGTATTTCGTAGCATAATATGAACTCATTTATAAAAGCTTTTTCTTCATATTAGCGTTTTATAAATTTAAATTCTTGTAGTACCTACCCGTTAAGTTCATACTTAGTAGCTAATATATAATTCAACTACTACAATTCTATATGAAAAACTGATTATAATAATATTTCGCGTTCAAACTTTTATACAATATTTTACAAACTTACAATACCGCTTATTTTACATAAAGCATGAAATATAGCACACAATAACTTTGATACAAGATAGTTGTGAAGATAATTCTAGCTAGTACACAAGTCGTTCAGCAAAGGCAATAAAGACACGTAATTCATACGTCCAGAAACAAGTCATGCATTCTGGTTTTACTAGGACTACTTCCCATCCTTGGTCTTGTGGAACATAACCGTTATGGCTGTTGATAAGACAGCGTGTTGTAACGTCGTCAAAGGGACGAGGGTTATGTAATGACCAACAGTCTCGTAATAACCTAAAAACCTCATTTCGTACCCCAATTACCGACTCACACTTGTTGGAACGTTTTGTTTAATAGTTGTAGCCCGATGTTCTTTTTCTCACTTTGGTGAGAAGCGAACATTACTAACCCGTAAGCATAGCATGCTTCTTTATGTTGCATGTTAGCCGCTTTTTCTAAATCATGAAGTCCTATATTCGGATACATTGAGTCAAAATAATTTCTTAACCCGTTGCGTAAAATAGCATTTGGGTTCCCCGCAATATATGCGTCAAAGTAAACACATCGTAACATATGGGTTTCCCAATGTGATATCCCCCATCTTTCAAATGAAAGTCTCTTATAAACCAAGACATTCTTGGAACGTTCTTCGAATGTCTTACAAACTAATTTCACCGTAAATAGTTGTGCCGAAGAATTCTGACCTACTCTAGACAAGATTTCATTAATCATGTCTCCGGGTAGGTCTCTTAAAATATTGGGTTGTCTATCCATTTTGTGTTTTTATACTGTAAAATAGACAAGAGTTAGATTCATAAAAAAAAAAAATACTTATTAATACAAGCAATTTTTACATATATCATAAAGCATAAGCACACTATATTACATATATTATACCACACGAATACAACTATCTTATTCCGACTCGCTCATTTCTACTTCTTCGGTTTTGGTTCATTTTGCCAAGTTTCTAGGGATATATGATGTTCCCCTAATACGAGCTGTCGTTTTCCACAACGGTTTAGAAAAACCTGGTGGTTTAGAGGTTCCCGGGTCATTGTTACAACTTAAGGGCTTCGGGGGTTGACGATACATATAAAGTTCATCGGGGTTGGAATTAGATTTCTCTATTTTTATGCCCTTTCCCTTATTATTTTCTTTTGCCTTTTTAAATTCAGTTGGGGTAATTTCTATAACATCATCGGAATTCTCGTCAGAATCCGATTCATCGGAGAATTGGTAATCCTCCCAATATTTTGCTTCCTTGGCGGAAACACCATTGACCATAATTAACCTTGGTCGGTTGGTTGAGGATTTTCTTTTACTTAACCGTTTTATTATTTCCCCCACCGGTTCTATTTCCTCCTCCGGTTCCTCCTCTTCCGGTTCTGATTCTTCTTCCGGTTCTGATTCTTCTTCTGGTTCTTCTTCGGGAACTTGTGAATCAGTCCAATATATATTCGACTCTTCGTTATTATTAGGTGAGTCAATGGGATTTGTGCTAGAGGTAGACATCTATCACACAATATCAAACATGTTAAGAGATTAATATATCACATAATATATACATGTTAATAATATATAGTTTCCAACAAAAATGTTAAGCAATCATTTTTAAAGAAAACACGGTCGAAGTCCAGACTCACTAATGCATCCTAACAAACTCGATAAGACACACTAATACAAATTCTCTGGTTCTCTACGACCAACGCTCGGATACCAACTGAAATGTCCCGTTCTTATTGATTAAAAACGTTCCATATTAATTGATTTCGTTGCGTGGTTTTGACCTCTATATGAGACATTTTTCAAAGACTGCATTCATTTTTAAAACAAACCATAACCTTTATTTCATAAATAAAGGTTTAAAAAGCTTTACGTAGATTATCAAATAATGATAATCTAAAATATCCTATTTACACGCGACCATTACATAATGGTTTACAATACAAATATGTTACATCGAAATCAGTTTCTTGAATGCAGTTTTTACACAATATCATACAAACATGGACTCCAAATCTTGTCCTTATTTTAGTATGCAACAGCAGAAACTCTTAGTATTCACCTGAGAATAAACATGCTTTAAACGTCAACAAAAATATTGGTGAGTTATAGGTTTAACCTATATATATCAAATCGTAACAATAGATCACAAGATTTCAGATTTCAATACACATCCCATACATAGAGATAAAAATCATTCATATGGTGAACACCTGGTAACCAACATTAACAAGATGCATAGATAAGAATATCCCCATCATTCCGGGACACCCTTCGGATATGATATAAATTTCGAAGTACTAAAGCATCCGGTACTTTGGATGGGGTTTTTTAGGCCCAATAGATCTATCTTTAGGATTCGCGTCAATTAGGGTGTCTGTTCCCTAATTCTTAGATTACCAGATTTAATAAAAAGGGGTATATTCGATTTTGATAATTCAACCATAGAATGTAGTTTCACGTACTTGTGTCTATTCTGTAAATCATTTATAAAACCTGCATGTATTCTCATCCCAAAAATATTAGATTTTAAAAGTGGGACTATAACTCACTTTCACAGATTTTTACTTCGTCGGGAAGTAAGACTTGGCCACTGGTTGATTCACGAACCTATAACAATATATACATATATATCAAAGTATGTTCAAAATATATTTACAACACTTTTAATATATTTTGATGTTTTAAGTTTATTAAGTCAGCTGTCCTCGTTAGTAACCTACAACTAGTTGTCCACAGTTAGATGTACTGAAATAAATCGATAAATATTATCTTGAATCAATCCACGACCCAGTGTATACGTATCTCAGTATTGATCACAACTCAAACTAAATATATTTTGGAATCAACCTCAACCCTGTATAGCTAACTCCAACATTCACATATAGAGTGTCTATGGTTGTTCCAAAATATATATAGATGTGTCGAAATGATAGGTCAAAATATTGTATACGTGTCTATGGTATCCCAAGATTACATAATATACAATACAAGTTGATTAAGTTATGGTTGGAATAGATTTGTTACCAATTTTCACGTAGCTAAAATGAGAAAAATTATCCAATCTTGTTTTACCCATAACTTCTTCATTTTAAATCCGTTTTGAGTGAATCAAATTGCTATGGTTTCATATTGAACTCTATTTTATGAATCTAAACAGAAAAATTATAGGTTTATAGTCGAAAAAATAAGTTACAAGTCGTTTTTGTAAAGGTAGTCATTTTAGTCGAAAGAACGACGTCTAGATGACCATTTTAGAAAACATACTTCCACTTTGAGTTTAACCATAATTTTTGGATATAGTTTCATGTTCATAATAAAAATAATTTTCCCAGAATAACAACTTTTAAATCAAAGTTTATCATAGTTTTTAATTAACTAACCCAAAACAGCCCGCAGTGTTACTACGACGGCGTAATTCCGGTTTTACGGTGTTTTTCGTGTTTCCAAGTTTTAAATCATTAAGTTAGCATATCATATAGATATATAACATGTGTTTAGTTGATTTTAAAAGTCAAGTTAGAAGGATTAACTTTTATTTGCGAACAAGTTTAGAATTAACTAAACAATGTTCTAGTGATTACAAGTTTAAACCTTCGAATAAGATAGCTTTATATGTATGAATCGAATGATGTTATGAACATCATTACTACCTCAAGTTCCTTGGATAAACCTACTGAAAATGATAAAAAATAGATCTAGCTTCAAAGGATCCTTGGATGGCTTGAAAGTTCTTGAAGCAGAATCATGACACGAAAACAATTTCAAGTAAGATTTCCACTCGAAATAAGATTGTTATAGTTATAGAAATTGAATTAAAGTTTGAATATGATTATTACCTTTTATTAGAAAGATAACCTACTGTAATTAACAAAGGTTTCTTGATCTTGGATGATTACTTGGAATGGATTTAGAAAACTTGGAAGTAAACTTGCAATCTTGGAAGTATTCTTGATTTTATGAAACTAGAACTTTTGGAATTTATGAAGAACACTTAGAACTTGAAGATAGAACTTGAGAGAGATCAATTAGATGAAGAAAATTGAAGAATGAAAGTGTTTGTAGGTGTTTTTGGTCGTTGGTGTATGGATTATATATAAAGGATATGTAATTTTGTTTTCATGTAAATAAGTCATGAATGATTACTCATATTTTTGTAATTTTATGAGATATTTCATGCTAGTTGCCAAATGATGGTTCCCACATGTGTTAGGTGACTCACATGGGCTGCTAAGAGCTGATCATTGGAGTGTATATACCAATAGTACATACATCTAAAAGCTGTGTATTGTACGAGTACGAATACGGGTGCATACGAGTAGAATTGTTGATGAAACTGAACGAGGATGTAATTGTAAGCATTTTTGTTAAGTAGAAGTATTTTGATAAGTGTCTTGAAGTCTTTCAAAAGTGTATGAATACATATTAAAACACTACATGTATATACATTTTAACTGAGTCGTTAAGTCATCGTTAGTCGTTACATGTAAATGTTGTTTTGAAACCTTTAGGTTAACGATCTTGTTGAATGTTGTTAACCCATTGTTTATTATAACAAATGAGATGTTAAATTGTTATATTATCATGATATTATGATATATAATATATCTTAGCATGATATATATACCGTTAAATGTCGTTACAACGATAATCGTTACATATATGTCTCGTTTCGAAATCATTAGGTTAGTAGTCTTATTTTTACATATGTATTTCATTGTTAATACACTTAATAATATATTTACTTATCATTTAACATAATTAACCAAGTGTATCAATATCTTAATATGATTCATATGTACCTAGTAAGATGTTGTTATAACGATAATCGTTATATATATCGTTTTCGAGTTTCTTAAATTAATAGTCTCATTTTTATGTATATAACTCATTGTTAAAATACCTAATGAGATACATACTTATAATAAAATCATGTTAACTATATATATAACCATATATATGTCATCGTATAGTTTTTACAAGTTTTAACGTTCGTGAATCACCGGTCAACTTGGGTGGTTAATTGTCTATATGAAACCTATTTCAATTAATCAAGTCTTAACAAGTTTGATTGCTTAACATGTTGGAAACACTTAATCATGTAAATAACAATTTCATTTAATATATATATATAAACATGGAAAAGTTCGGGTCACTACAAAAACCTGGTAACCGACATTAACAAGATGCATATAAGAATATTCCCATCATTCCAGGATATCCATCGGACATGATATAAAAACTCGAAGTACTAAAGCATCCGCTAAAACGGATGGGGTTTGTTGGGCCCAATAGATCTATATTTAGGATTCGCGTCAATTAGTAGACCGGTTTACTACTTCTTAGGCTACCAAGCAAAAAGGGGCATATTCGGCTTCGATCATTCAACCATAGAATGTAATTTCAATCACTTGTGTCTATTTCGTCAAACATTTATAAAAGCGCATGTATTCTTAGTCCCAAAAATATATATATTGCAAAAGCATTTAAAAAGGGAGTAAATGAAACTCACCATACTGTATTTCGTAGTAAAAATACATATAACGTCATTGAACAAGTGTAAGGTTGGTCTTGGATTCACGAACCTAAATTAAATATATATTTTGTATGTTGGTCAATATTTTTCTAACAAATTAGGTCAAGTCATAGTGTACCACAATCCTAATGCTCGAGACTAATATGCAAAAGTCAACAAAAGTCAATTTGACTCAAAATGATTTCCAAAATTCATACATGATTATTATATAGTTTAAATATCGCCGTTTTATATTTTTAAATATTTTTAAAAGATTTAATTAGAGTAAATAATATAATTCATTTATTATAAAAATCTATATAATAAGAATATACTTTTTATATATTTTAAGTAATAAAATTTATAAAGTTCATTTAATATCATAAAAATAATATGATAGGTAGTAATAATGTAATTATGTTTCACGTAATACAATATCTTTGTATTACATATTTATTTGATTAAAATAATATCGATAATAATAATGGTAAGTAAAAGTTATATTATTTTGTAATAATAATTATTATTATTCTACTAATAATAATAACAATATTTATATTTACGAAAAATGGTATTATGATAAAATGATAATTCTAATTATGATAACTTTAATATTTATGATACTTTTTAATATTAACTTTAAAATAATAATTTTATTTAAAATGATAATAATAATGATATTTTGTAATAACAATAACATTTCATTTAAAATGATAATTTTTGTTAAAATGATAGTTTTAGTACTAACGATACTTTTAATAATAGTAATGATAAAAATAATAAGAATGATAATTTTGTCTAAATCAATATTTTACAATATTTTAATTTCATCATGATACTCATACTCATTATTTCCTAATCGATTCGTTTAACAGCTTTTAATCGTCTTTTATATCGCGTTCATTTTAATGATAATAATAGTAATCATAATAATTAAGTGTTACTAATATTAGTTTTTAATTATAATAATACTAATGATAATAAATATTATGATAATTTTAATGATAATACTAATTATAACTTTAACGATAATAACGATAGTAATAAAAATAACAATTTTTAATTATAATACTTTTTATTGATAATGATAATAATAATAATAATAATAATAATAATAATAATAATAATAATAATAATAATAATAATAATAATAATAATAATAATAATAATAATAATAAAAAAAATAATAATAATAATAATAATAATAATAATAATAATTAGATAAAAACTATAACGACGATAATAACGACAATAATAATAATCATTTTTAATAATAATACAAAAATTCAATTGACTATAACTTCTAATCCGTTGATCGAAACCATTCGATATCTAAATGAAAAGTTCTTAATTTTTTCGCTAGCTTTCCAACGACATGCATATCTTATATCTTATCTCAACCGCATATGTAACTAATTCAGGATTCGAAACAACCTATCTAATGGCAATATTAAAAGTACAAGTATGCATAATCCTATATATTCGAGCACTAGTCAGGGATACACTATTAATATATAAAAATTAAATTATGAGTACTCACGTATCAATATTGAGATACAATATTGCAGGAAAGGTACGTAGACACGACGGAGATGATAAACACTAAATTGACCTCACTAGCATACCCCCGAACATTACCCATAACCTCCATAGCTATAACCCATAATTTCCTTAGCCTCATCCCGCTCATAAAATCCGTTTTGAAATAACTCGCTCATGACCTCGTCGTAGTATTTTATGTGTAAAACTAATAATAATAGTACTCCTAATATTAATATTTATCCGAATAATAATACTAATAATAATAATAATAATTTTACTCTTAATAAAAATCATAATAATATAAATAAATAAACATTTACGGAGTAATATAGGTTATAGAGAGATTTAGTTTGTAAATGATGAAATGTGTGTGATCGAGCTTTAAAGCTAAATTTGATTTTCATTACTCCGTAGTTGCGATGGTTTATAAGGAGAGGGCTCCACAATTGCAAGCTTATGGATTCCAGCTCACACTCAAATAATTAAGGCTGCCGATGATTAATAATAATATTTAATATATAATATATTTAATTTATATAATTAATTATATATAATATAATATTTACGTGCATAGTAAAAATGTAATTTTTGTTCAAATTACTCGTACGTTGTCACTCGACTCATGTACCACTTTCGGTTTTTCGAACGCACTTTTGTACGTTTAGAAAACTAGCCTTTTACGTTACGCGACGTGTACATTTATTAATAATTTGACTTACTCAACAATAAATTACCTTATAATAAATGTAACTTATAAAATTGAACGTTGTGATCATTTGCTTCTATAAATTAGTGACTCGTTGTTTATCAAAATATATAATTTTAAATCAGGGCGTTTTATTACTAAGTTTATATATATATATATATATATATATATATATATATATATATATATATATATATATATATATATATATATATATATATATATATATATATATATAGTTAGAATTGTAAATTTGTACAATATATATATGTTTTAAATATTTATCTAATGATATAGTATTTAGTCTTTCAAAACTAATTACATTTCAAAGTTCGTTTTATATAATTTAACTCATTTTACTTAATAGTAGTTATTTTATCACATAATGTTTTTAATATGAAAACTAACTAGTTGATTTATCAAGGGACACGTGTTAATCATAGTAAAGTATACTTTTGAAATTTAAATGGAAATGATTACTAACTTTTGACTAACTCTAGTTCATGACACTTTTGTAAATCACTTTTACCAAATATTCCGGATACCGTTAAAACGGAAAGGTTTTCTAAATCAAAGTGGACCTCTCAATAGAGACACACAAATCATATCACAATTAATATTGATAATCTACCCATTTGATGTTATCTTAATATCTCGTCGATAACTATATTAAACTTATATCGAAACAATACGCTCATGTAAAGTATTATTCATTCACTACTTTATTATTGTTTCCAAGTCGTAAATAGATCTCATAACTTATATTCATATTAACTAAACCGTTAAATATTTTATTAATATATCTCAATTTAATAATCATACATATGTATATATATATATATATATATATATATACATATATATCTATTTACACATAATTGTTCGTGAATCGTCAAGAGCAGTCGAAGGGTAATTGATTATATGAACACAGTTCGAAGTTTTCAAGATTTCAATATTACAGACTTTGCTTATCGTGTCGTAATAATATAAAGATAAAGTTTAAATTTAGTCAGAAAATTCCGGGTCGTCACACCGCAAATCGACGGACAAAGCGAACGCATAATTCAAACCTTGGAGGACATGTTACGAGCTTGTGTTATTGATTTTGGAAAAGCTTGGGAAAAGCATTTGCCTCTGGCAGAATTCTCTTACAACAATAGTTACCATTCGAGCATTAATGTCGCACCTTTCGAAGCTTTATATGGCCGTAAATGCCGTTCTCCTATTTGTTGGGCCGAATTTGGTGAAAAGCCAATCACCGGACCCGAACTCGTCCATGAAACAACCGAGAAGATTGTCCAAATCCAAGCAAGGCTCAAGACGGCCCGTGATCGTCAGAAGAGCTATGCCGACCTTAAATGTAAAGATCTCGAATTCCAAGTAGGTGACCGCGTAATGTTGAAAGTTGCACTATGGAAAGGTGTAATCCGTTTCGAAAAGTATGGGAAGCTAAATCCGCGATATATTGGTCCTTTTGAAATCTTGGAGCGTGTTGGACCCGTTGCTTACTGTTTGGATCTTTCGACTCAATTGAGCTCAGTTCATCCCACTTTCCACGTATCGAATCTAAAGAAGTGCCTTACTGAACCAGAACTTGTCATACCTCTTAATGAGCTTACGATTGATGACAAACTCCACTTCGTGGAAAAACCTGTTGAGATCATGGACCATGAGGTCAAAACCATGAAACGCAACAAGATTCCAGTCGTCCGAGTTCGTTAGAATGCTAAACGAGGACCCGAGTTTACTTGGGAACGAGAGGATCAGATGAAGCAGAAGTATCCTCACCTCTTCACAGTTCTACCATCAACCTTAGCTTAAAATTTCGGGACGAAATTTTCTTTAACAGGTGGGTAATGTAACGACCCGAATTTTTTGACTTATTTTTGTGCTTATTATTTTCACGAAACTGCGTATTTGTGCGTACTGAGCTATATTATATTCTTGGATCTTAATTCATGTTAATTACTTTTGTTAATACCTTACAACGTGCTATTAAGTACTTAGTTACTTAACTTGATCCACGAATGCTTTTATGACCGTTAGTGTCACTTGTCGTTTAAAGCGAGCTCCGTACTTGGTACACGTTTAACTTTTGTCATAATTGGAATATTATGACAACGTAAAACTAATTTTTATTTTCTAATGATAATTACTTGGCTTATTGGTTGCTTAATTACGCTTAGTAATTTACTAATGCACACTAGTTAGTCTTGTTGGACTTTCTACCTTATTGGACTTAATCCCACCATACTCTAGCTAATGGACTTTTAAGTTAGCCCAATTTTAATGGAATTATGACCCATTAAGAAGTAGGACAAAAACCCATTTAGATGAGCCAACATACTAGCATTTTTGTTAACCATTACTACACATGTTGCATGGGATCCCAACAATAAGCACCACCTTTAGACCACCACCATGCAAAAAGCAAAGTTTGTCCGCCCCTTGTCCCCCCTAGGCCGTCAGCCAACCATCACCTCCACCACTATATATATCAAGCCTCATTCACCCATTTCACACTTAATCTCATTCTCATTTTACACACACTTGCTCTCTAATTTTCTCTCTAGTCTTTCTCACACTAAAAATTGTAAGTTTTAAATTTCCTTCTTCTTCTTTTTCTCTTCATGATCACGACATCATCATCATCTTAAGATCAAGCTTTTTAGCTTTTTGATCTTGTTATATCTTGTAGATTCAAACTTTGATTTAAATCCTTCAAGAACATGAAAGATTCAAGCTTTCTAGCTTTGAATCTTCATTACTTTGTTGAATCTAAGTTTTCTAGCTTATGATCTCTTTATTTTTGTTAAAAGATCAAAACTTGTGTTTATGATCTTCATGAAACTTGAAGATCTAGCTTTTTGCTTTAAAGATATTCAAGAACATAAAAGATTCAAGCTTTCTAGCTTTGAATCTTCATTACTTTGATGGATCTAAGCTTTATAGCTTAAGATCACTTTGTTTTTGCTAAAAGATCAAAACTTGTGTTTATAATCTTCATGAAACTTGAAGATCTAGCTTGTTGCTTTAAAGATCTTCAAGGACATAAAAGATTCAAGCTTTCTAGCTTTGAAATATCATAATTATTGTTAAGGGATCCAAGCTTTCTAGCTTAGGGTTTCATTACTTTGTTTGATCTAAGTTATGTGACTTAAGGTCTTGCTTGATTTGAATCAAAGTTTGTAGCTTTAATCTTGAATAGAACTTGTATTTGTGTTAAGACTAAGAACATGATGTAACCTTGGTTCATCATCCTTCTAAAACTCTTAAGTGAGTTGTATTTCTTCTTAGTCTTGACATTGTGTGTTGATGGTTGAAACTTGGTCAAAGTGATGCTAAAACAACAAGAGTTGTACACTTGAGGCTTATACGCATCAAAGATGAGAACCATGATGAGCATCAAGCACCAAGAAACCCACTGGAGTACTTGTTTTCTTTTTTTCGTTGTCTGATCAAACTCCTGGGACTTCTGAAAAGTTGATTTCCAGATAGTTCGGTTCGAGTAGATGACTTTTCGTTTAAGACATGCCTAAATCCGATATACGGTTTAGGATTTATAGCCTTCCGAAAATCACTACACCTTTGTAACGACGTGCTGAAATTTCTGACCTTCTCGCGCTTGAGCCGTCGCCACGGTCAAACGACATCGAGTTAGGACGGTAAGAGGACTCATATACGGAGCCTTGGCCACTGACCACACGTCTTTTCGGTTTGTATAGAGGTAGTAGCAGCTGTCCGAAGTCAGCCCTTTTGTTTCGATCTCTATTCTTGTTGAAAACTTACTTTATCTTTTATGAATGATGATGATGATGATGATACTTAAGACTTAACTTATTTACTTTTAAACTTTTGGGGACAATTTATTGAATTAGTAACCTTTGACTTAGGTTGAGGACTTTTCGGACCAACTTACTACTTGCATACTTTTCATATCGACTTTTACCGCATCTTTCATTGTGAGTTATAGCTCCCTTTATACTTTACTATTTTCAGGACTGAGAATACATGCTCTTTTTATGTTTTACATACTAGAAACGAGTACTTAAACTTTATATATGTGTGGGTTATATAACGGCACAAACTTTCCCCTTAGCACGGTAACGTTTAACTATTGATTTTTGAACTGGTAGATGCGAATCTTAGATATGGATCCATAGGGTTTGACATCCCCATTCGGGCTAGTCGCGCTAGCATTTAACGGGTGTTTAATACTTCGAGAACATACGCACTCGCCAAGTGTACTTTTAGGGGGTGATACTTATTTTACGTTAAGTTAGTTACCGGGTGACCACGAATAAGCATATACTTTTCATACTGTTTTGAACACGAAATCTCGTGGTCTACATTATATCGTTGTTTACAAAAACTATAGCTCACCAACATTCATTTTGACATTTTAAAGCATATTATTTCTCAGGTGCTTAGACGTTGTTGCTTCCGCTGTTAGACTTGCTGTTATAGACTCGTTGTGTTAGACTTCCGCTGCATTGTTTAGAGTTGTCTCAATCATGGAAGTTTTATTTTGCATTCACAACTTATGTTACATTTAAACAATGGCTTTGTAATGACCCTTGTGTCACGTACTTATGTTAATGCTGTCTATTCGTAGAAGAACGTTATCTTTTGTAAAACATTTGACGTTCGTAAAAATGTTAGCTTTTCATTAATGCAATACTTGTTTTAAAACAGCATATAGTATTATACCGTGTAATGGACCTGTTGTTGATGATCCGTACATGATGGTTTTGTACGGGGCGTCACATGTACGGTTATTAAAAATTGCGAGGCAACCTACGGGGGAGAAAAGGATATGAACCTACTCTGCCAAGCATTTATGAAAAATGGTTTCGATCACGAGATAGGTGCACTGTATTTAAATCTTGTGGTATATCAAAATGACTTAATTTTATTGTTTATGATAAACCTATGAACTCACTAACTTTTTGATTGACACTTTTAAACATGTTTATTCGTAGGTATTAAAGAAATCTTCCACTGTACATTTGCTCATTTTAAAGACCTTACATGGAGTCATTCATGGCATATTTCAAAAGACGTTGCATTCAAGTCGTCGAGTTCAAAAAGACTGTTATTAAGTAAATGGCATTGTAGTCGTTCATATTATTGGAAAGCATATATCAGTTGGTTATTTTGAAATGAGTTGTCTTTTAAAAGAATCAATATGAAACGTTTATAATCGATATGAACGGGTAATTAAAAATGCTCCTATTGAGGCAGGTGTAGAGGGTACTAATACTGGTGATTCTTAAACCAGTAGGCCTGATACGTCTGCTGATGTTATTAGTTCTAGCAGTAAGCCCAGTGATGTTGTATTTTTTGCTACGCTGGATGAAACTTTTGTTGTCTCTCAATCCATTGAAAAGAAGTTGAAAAGAAAATTGGAGAGACATCAGAAGAGACAGCAGGAAATGAAAGATGCCTTCAACTTAAGGATTGAGGCTGATGCTGATAAGAAGAAGCAGAAAATCAAGTATCACATAAGTCTCACTGGTGAACCACTAGATATTCACAACCAGCTTCTCAGTCGCAGACAACACAGGAGAGATCAGCGAATGAGAGAAGCTAAGTTCATGGTGAAATATGATAAGAAGAGGGCAAAATTGTATGCTGAAAGAATAAGAAAAATTACTACTAACGAAGTTCAAGAGTACATGCAGTTCGACAGATCCAGAACAGAAAAATCAGCTGTATTTATGTAGTGGTTAGATTCTGGGATGAAAACCAGCAAATCAGCTCAACCAGCAATTCTAAAACAGCCAGCAACTGCAGCAGAACCAGTAGAGGTTGTTCAACCTTCTGCTAGTCATGAAGAGAAGTAAGTAGAGACTAATCAGTCTACTACTAAGGGGGAGCAGAATGCTTGAACTCCCCTCTTGGCTACATAAGAACCAGTGCTAACACAAGAACCATTACTTGAACCCATTTCAATTGATAAACAAAGGGTAAAATTTGCCCTTAGGGATAACCAGCCACTAAGAAAAGAGCCCTTATTTGATGCAGGTGATGAAAGCACTGTGCCAAGTGTTGAAACAGCTGATATCACTAAGTCAGCTGGTGCTAAAGACACAACAAGGAGTGCAGTAATTGAAGACCCAGCCAAAAGTGTGTTGATGAGTGAATGAAGAACTCAAGACCCAACAAAGGAGGATGAGCTGGGTGCTAATACTGAAGAGGTGACTACTACTGATGAATCTATTGTCTGAACTGATGGTGGCTCTACTTTTGCTCTATCACCTCTACCATCAGTCTATCGTGCTACCTTTGATAAGACACTGGGTAATCTTCATCCTTATGAACCAGTGGGTCCTTCTGGAACAGGAGTGTTACCTTACACATATCCTCCATCTTCCTAAAGTAAAACAACAAACACACTACTTGGAAAGATGAACCAGTTGTACATAGAATGCCTTCTCCTCGAAAGATGAATCCTGATGAAAGGGAAGCTCATAGGCTACAAATTACTATTGATGAATGGCTAAGCAGAGAAGAAGCCAGAAAAGCTGAATGCAGACGACAAATCAGAATGCTGTATCATCCTCTAGATCAGCAATTATACACTGATGCTCTGGACTTAGGCATATACGTTGCTCAGTATATGAAAGCCAGTGAATTGAGATTCTAGTTGATGAGGAGAAAGCACTGTTTTATGAAGCTATACAATTAGATATGGATCTTGAACAGTACTCCAACCTGATAGGTACTAATGATGGTAGGTAGCTGATCTACACAGCACGTTCCCTGAACATTACCATGAAAGAATACATTTTGAGTGTTCATCTAGAACAACAAGCAAGGAACGATGCTGAGCATGCTGAAAGATTGAGGCTCAGGGAATAGGAGGAAAGAATGGCTACTGACAAGCTTCAAGCTGAGAAATCTCTTAAATTAGCAAAAGCCATTGCCAAAGAACATGATAAGGTTTTGGAAAAAATCAATGTTGTTGAAAAGGCACCTAAAGTGGACCCAAAAGTGGCTGCCTGTACAAATGCCTTGATTGAAAACGCTCTTAGAGAAAAATATGCTGATGTTATGATATGGAGAGGAAATGCTGGTAAAATCATCAAGTGTCATAGAGGATCTAGGATAACTTTCAGTATTAGAAGAGATAATGGTGTTCATGAGCAGGTAGATCCGAGAGATCTAAGATTGTTTGGTTTTACTGAGTGTTTGGAAATTTTGTAGTAATTAAATGGAAAAGGAGAAAGTGAGATCAAGAAAATGTTGATTCCTGAACTGCAAGATTTATTTATGAAAGCAGCTAAGTATGGCAATGTACCAACAGTGAATGTAAATGATGAACTACCCAAGAAGAAGAAAAAGAAAGCTGTTGGTGGTCCATTCAGAAGAGATCCCATCATTATACTTGAGCATTTTAATCCATTCAAATCTGAAGACCTGCCTGAGCTATTCCCCGAAGCTTGAAAAGTTCAACAACAAGAGCTATCTGAAGAAATAAGGGAAAAAGAGAAATATAAAGATAGATAGTCTACTGATCTTTTGATGATACACATAATAATCTATCTCTAAAAAGACACTAAGTAGCAGTATCTCGGTTGAGGTTCACCCGGCGTAGCCCATCCCAGGAAAGAACATCTTCCCGGCATCACCGCAGTAACCTGACCAGAGGGTTACTTATTTATGAACAGGGAACGATCATACCGGACAGAAGCTAGCTGGGGACGCTACGTAAAAATTCAGCCCAGACAAGAATGCACGCTACCGGCGTCACCAAGCCGGATGCAAAAGCGTTAAGAAGACAAGGACTATGTTGACATGCAAATAAGCCTGTTGGCAAACCGGCAACAAATCTTGCCCTTTCATAACATAAACCGTGAAGAAACACTTGGAATAAGCATAAGACAAGTCCTTCTCGATTAATCAAGGCATTCGTCAGTCATGACTTGGTCGGATTCACCACGCTCCTGGAGTTATCACGTCCTCCCGGTTTAATTATCCTGGCCCGGAACAAGTTTACATCCCGGGATAAGCACGTCGTCCCGGGATAAGCACGTTGTCCCAGAACAAGTGCATTGTCCCAGAATAGACACTTCATCCCAGAATAAGTGCACTATCTCAGAACAAGTACTTGACCTCAGAACCAACATACAAACAAACTATACGCCACTTCAGCCCGTGAATCTAGAAAAGTTTGTTAAGATCTGTTCGATTATTCCCATGAAAGGGATAGTGCCATGTCAGCCCTCGGGATGAACAAAGTTTGTTACAACCATAAAAGGGACATGTGCCACGTCGCCATTCCCTCATAATATCTATAAATACACAAACGAAATCATTCATACAAAAACACTAGATGCATTAACGTTACTCTGCCCAAATTAACAACAGTAGCGTCTCTCCAGTCGATACCGGAATTAATCCTTACCCTAAGATATTAGCTTATTTGATTCCAATCAAATAAGGCTAATCTCATCGATTGTTTTACGCCCTTGAGATCCAGATTTCAAATCGGGGTTCGCACAATTATTGAAGTTAAGACATTCGATCCCCTCTTTTTCCCAAATCGAGCACTCAAACCTGAAATCTATTCACGCCATACGATTTTGGTTTGATCAAATGGCGCTATCTAAAGGTGCGAAAATAATCGCTACTCACCATAATGAGCTAGAAGATGGAGAAGCAAGCCCAAATAACACAACTGTCGCTGATGTGTACATGATTCACTCATGGGTCACCGGGCAACGACAAAAATCAAGGGTGTTAGACGAATGGTAGCACGAACCAATCGTCTTCCCATCGTTGTTCAATATTAACCCTTCTTCAGATCCCGTTATCGTTCGAGCACACATCTCCAATTGCCAAATTGGACGAATATACACTGACACCGGTGCAGGAGCAGAGGTCATGTTTTAACACTATTTTTTACAGTTACCGGAGAGTGTTCGCCGGCAAAAGAGAGCCGCGACCTTACCGTTAGCAGGGTTCAACAGTGCCGCAACTTGGCCAGTAGGCTCCATCACACTGGAAGTTGTACTAGGTAAATTACCTTTTCAAAGCACTGCGGATATAGAATTCCCTATCGTCAAAACGGACTCACGGTACAACGTCATCCTTGGGCGTAATGCCATGCAAAAATTTGAACAATCACGTCCACAGTATACGGCATGCTAAAATTTCCAACCCCATCCAGCATAGCAACCATCTAAACACAAGAGTGGAGCCGGCTGAGTGTTTGCAAATATTTAAAGGTGCAGATCACATCATAGTGCATGATGACGGCTATGAGTCACCAAATCCTAAATACCCGGAGCAAAGGATCCAGGTCGGAATGACTTTGAGTGCTAACTCAAAGGACACACTTTACAAACTCTTAGCGGCAAACATCGATGTCTTTGCCTGGGAGCCATCCGACATGACCGAGGTCCCTCGCGAGATAGCACAACACCGGCTGAACGTGAACCCAAACATCACACCGGTTGTCCAAAAGAAAAGAGCAATGGCGTTAGAACGAAGCAAATTCCTGGATGACGAGGTACAACACCTGGTCGATGCCGGAATAATGGAGAAAATGAAATATCATACATGGGTGGAAAATCCCGTGATGGTAAAAAGGCAGACGGCTCCTGGCGCATGTGTGTCGACCAAAAGACAACTACCCCTTGCCGAAAATCGACTGGAAAGTTGAATGCCTTTCAGGTTTCAAGTTTATGAGCTTCCTGGATGCGTATAGGGGCTACGAACAAATCCCAATGGCAGAGGTTCACGAAGAAAAGACAGCATTCTTCACAAACAAAGGCATCTTTTGTTATACCAAAATGCCATTCAGATTAAAGAATGCCAGAGCAACTTACCAACAGGTAATAGACAAAGCATTCCATGACCAAATCGGACAAAACATCGAAGCATACGTAGACGACATTGTCATTAAAAGTAAAACAGAAGAACAACTGATTTTAGATATCATCGAAACGTTCGATTCGCTACGCAAAATCAATATGAAGCTAAATCCGTCAAAATACTCTTTCAGAATGGAGGAAGGCCGTTTCTTAGGCTTCACGGTTACCCAGCGAGGAATCAAGGCGAACCCAAAGAAAATCCAAGTAATCGAAAACATGCAATCGCCTAGGAATAAAAAAGTTGTGCAAAGCTTAAACGGGAAGCTAGCGGCACCAACAAGATTCCTGTCACGGGCTACCGACAGATCTCTCCTATTGTTCCAGACATTAAAGGGTTTCTTGAGTAAAAAAGACTTCATCTGGACGGAGGAAGCTGAGAAGGCTTTCCAGGATGTAAAGGCATTCTTAAAAGAACTACACACGCTAACAGCTCCACTACCGGGAGAAACCCTCACGGTATACCTTGCTGCTTCCTCCGAGGCAATAAGCTCGGTGCTAATCGCCGACAGAGGTAAAAATCAAATGCCGATGTACTTCATAAGCAAAGTGTTAAAAACGGGGAAGTAAACTATCCAACCATGGAAAAGTTAATTTACGCCTTAGTGCACACGGCAAGGCGGTTACGACGATATTTTCAAGCACACCCGATACAAGTCTTCACGGACCAACTGATCAAACACGTCCTGGCTAGACCAGAGATTTACGGAAGAATGGTGAAATGGGCAATAGAACTTGGCGAGCATGAAATCACCTTCCTCCCGAGACATTCAGTCAAGGGACAAGTCGTAGTCGACTTCTTGGTAGAGCTCCCTTCTGATATGGTCAAACAAGGTGAAACTCGCGTCACGAGAAGGGACACAGACGAATTCTGGGAATTATATACAGAGGAGCATCGAGTGAGGAGGGAGCCGGCATAGGTCCACTCCTCGTTTCCCAAAATGGAGAAGAAATAACCTACGCTATCCGGCTAAAGTTCGCCGCCTCAAACAATGAGGCCAATTACGAAGCTTGAATAGCCGGATTACGCTTAGCAAAAAGCATTGATGTACAACAGCTCACGGCTTATGTTGACTCACAACTGGTAGCAAGCCAGCTAAACGGCAGTTTCGAAGCAAGAGATATATCGATGCAAAAATACCTAGAGCTTACAAAGACACTTACCAGAAACTTCGTGGCATTTGAAATAAAGCAAATACCCCGTAACCGTAACAAGAAAGCAGATGCTTTGAGCAATCTTTCCTCCTTGATTTACGATCACTTCACCATAAAGGTAATGGTGGAAGTACTAGAAAGAAAGTCGACCGACGAGGATACCGTCATGGCAACAATCACAACAGAAGAAGAATGTTGGATGACACCTTTCATAAAATGCCTTGTCGAAGGTACCCTCCTGGAAGACAAGCTACAAGCCCGTAGGATACGAATGCGAGCACCAATGTATTACTTTAAAGATGGCATCCTGTATAGAAAATCATTCACAGAGCCTTATTTAAGATGCGTTCGGCAAACGCAGGCCAAAGAAATCATAAAATAAATGCATGAAGGAGCCTGCTCGACACACTCCTGCTACAGAACAATAGTCAGCAGGATCAAAAGAATGGGTTATTTATGGCCACACATGTACCGGGACACATACGATCTAATCGTAAACTGTGAAGCATGCCAAATACATCCTCCCGTTAACCAATCCCCTCGCCATAACATGGTCCCAATACACGCCGCTTGGCCATTCTGCAAATGGGGAATCGACATCGTCGGTCCATTCCTAAGAGGTATCAAAAATGTCAAGTTTCTAGTCATCGCAATTGATTACTTCACAAAGTGGGATTAAGCAAGACCACTTAGCACGATTACCCAAAGGAAAATACTAACTTTCGTATGGAAAGACATCGTTTGTCATTTTAGCTTACCACGCGAGATAGTCAGTGACAATGGCGCACAATCTGCACATAATCCTTTTAAGGACTGGTGCATAGACATGGATATTCAACAGTAGTTTACTTTCGTGGCATATCCATAGGCTAACAGACAAGTTGAAGTCACTAACAGGGACATCGTTGCCAGAATAAAGGCCAGACTAGGTAAACACCGACAAGGATAGGTGGACGAACTTCGACATGTACTATGGGCAAATCTGACAACACCAAAAGATATTACAAATGAAACACCTTTCAGTCTGGTATACGGTACTGAGGCGGTTATCCCGACTGAAGTGCTTGTCCTAACCAACCGAATAATAACATTCGATGAACAATAAAATGACGAAGCATTACGAGAAAACATGGATGCCCACGAAGAATGGCGGACAATAGCACATATCCGGCAAACTAAAAACAAGCAGAAAATTGCAAACCAATATGACAAAAAAGTCAAACCACTGGACTTTCAGCTAAAAGACTTAGTATTATGAAGCAATGAGGCCAGCCGACAGCAAGATGATAGAAAACTGGGCCCACGATGGGAAGGACCTTACAGGGTTGACGGCGTAACCGACTATGGAGCATACCACCTGGAAACACCAGACGGAATCCCAATACAACGCCCTTAGCATGCCTTATACTTAAAGAAATATCATGTGTAATCCACCTATACTCGGGAGGACTGATCACCCACCTGGATAACAGAAGTGTCACACGCATATGTATCAAAATTATTTCTAAGTATGAGTTCTCAATAAAATTGCATTTTATATTCTCGTACTCTGTAGCAACTCTGAATTTGACAAAAACACAATCAAAAGTCTTTTGGCATATTTCAGACCTAAAACCAGAAGAAATGCCTTCTAGCTTTCGTTGGTAGGAGGATACCTGTCGAAGAACCTTCTTGGATGATGAGGGTGTCCGACTGATGATTGCAGCGGTGTATACAAAATACTATTATTTTTACTACGAAATACTATTAAATACGATTCAATTTACACAAGTTATTTATTTATTTATAAATGGAAATACCTAAACCTTGCTACAACACTTATAGGTAGTGTACCTAATCGTAGAGTAGTGTAGTTTTTGGTAAGTCCGGTTCGTTCCACAGGGAGGTAGTTGATTACGTACTATATTTATACATATATATATATATATATATATATATATATATATATATATATATATATATATATATATATATATATATATATATATACACACACACACATAAGTGTTTATTATTATTATAAAGGGGGGTTTTACCGTTTAATGACCGGTTTGTTGATTTTTATATTTTTGCATAAAGATAAATGACAATAAAATAAATTGTAATAATTAAAATGACAGTAAATAAAAGTACGTTGAAATATGAAATAAAAGTATTATGCTTATTTAAACTTCCGTAATCATGATGCTTGAAGTTTTAATTTTAATTTATTACCTGGGTTAATTGTCCTTTGTCCTGGACACGGACGAATTCTGGGAATTATATACAGACGGAGCATCGAGCGAGGAGGGAGCCGACATAGGCCTACTCCTCGTTTCCCCAAACGGAGAAGAAATAACCTACGCTATCCGGCTAAAGTTCGCCTCCTCAAACAATGAGGCCAATTACGAAGCTTTAATAGCCGGATTACGCTTGGCAAAAAGCATTGATGTACAACAGCTCACGATTTTATGTTGACTCACAACTGGTAGCAAGCCAGCTAAACGGCAGTTTCGAAGCAAGAGATATATCGATGCAAAAATACCTAGAGCTTACAAAGACACTTACCAGAAACTTTGTGGCATTTGAAATAAAGCAAATACCCCGTAACCGTAACAAGAAAGCAAATGCTTTGAGAAATCTTTCCTCCTTGCTTTACGATCACTTCCCCATAAAAGGTTATGGTGGAAGTACTAGAAAGAAAGTCGACCGATGAGGATACCCTCATGGCAACAATCACAACAGAAGAAGAATGTTAGATGACACCTTTCATAAAATACCTTGTCGAAGGTACCGTCCCGGAAGACAAGCTACAAGCCCGTAGGATACGAATGGGAGCACCAATGTATTACTTTAAAGATGGCATCCTGTATAGAAAATCATTCACAGAGACTTATTTAAGATGCGTTCGGCAAACGCAGGCCAAAGAAATCATAAAAGAAATGCACGAAGGAGCCTGCTCGACACACTCCTGCTACAGAACAATAGTCAGCAGGATCAAAAGAATGGGTTATTTATGGCCACACATGTACCGGGACACATAAGATCTAATCGTAAACTGTGAAGCATGCCAAATACATCCTCCCGTTAACCGATCCCCTCGCCATAACATGGTCCCAATACACACCGCTTGGCCATTCTGCAAATGGGGAATCGACATCGTCGGTCCATTCCTAAAAGGTGTCAAAAATGTCAAGTTTCTAGTCGTCGCAATTGATTACTTCACAAAGTGGGTTGAAGCAAGACCACTTAGCACGATTACCCGAAGGAAAATAATAACTTTCATATGGAAAGACATCGTTTGTCGTTTTGGCTTACCACGCGAGAGAGTCAGTGACAATGGTGCACAATTTGCAAAGAATCCTTTTAAGTACTGGTGCATAGACATGGATATTCAACAGTCGTTTACTTCCGTGGCATATCCACAGGCTAACAGACAAGTTGAAGTCACTAACAGGGACATCGTTGCTAGAATAAAGTCCAGACTAGGTAAACACTGACAAGGATGGGTGGACGAACTCCAACATGTACTATGGGCAAATTTGACAACACCAAAAGATAGTACAAACGAAACACCTTTCAGTCTGGTATACGGCACTGAGGCGGTTATCCCGGCTGAAGTGCTTGTCTCAACCAACCGAATAACAACATTCGATGAACAACAAAATGACGAAGCATTACGAGAAAACTTGGATGCCCACGAAGAACGGCGAACAATAGCACATATCCGGCAAACTGAAAACAAGCAGAAAATCACAAACCAATATGACAAAAAAGTCAAACCACTGGACTTTCAGCTAAACAACTTAGTATTATGAAGCAATGAGGCCAGCCGACAGCAAGATGTCAGAAAACTGGGCCCACGATGGGAAGGACCTTATAGGGTTGACGGCGTAACCGACTATGGAGCATACCACCTGGAAACACCAGACGGAATCCCAATACAACGCCCTTAGCATGCCTTATACTTAAAGAAATATCATGTATAATCTACCTGTACCCGGGAGGACTGATCACCCACCTGGATAACAGAAGTGTCACACGCTTATGTATCAAAATTATTTCTAAGTATGAGTTCTCAATAAAATTTCATTTTATATTCTCGTACTCTGTAGCAACTCTGAATTTGACAAAAACACAATCAAAAGTCTTTTGGCATATTTCAGACCTACTGCCAGAAGAAATGCCTTCTAGCTTTCGTCGGTAGGAGGATACCTCTCGAAGAACCTTCTCAGATGATGAGGGTGTTCGACTGATGATTGCAGCGGTGTATACAAAATACTATTATTTTTACTACGAAATACTATTAAATACGATTCAATTTACACAAGTTATTTATTTATTTATAGAATGGAAATACCTAAACCTTGCTACAACACTTATAGGCAGTGTACCTAATCGTAAAGTAGTGTAGTTTTTAGTAAGTCTGGTTCGTTCCAAAGGGAGGTAGTTGATTACGTACTATATTTTTAACAACTATATTTATACAAATATATATATATATATATATATATATATATATATATATATATATATATATATATATATATATATATATATATATATATATATATATATACACACACACACACACATAAGTGTTTATTATTATTATAAAGGGGGGTTTTACCGTTTAATGACCGGTTTGTCAATTTTTATATTTTTGCATAAAGATAAATGACAATAAAATAAATTATAATAATTAAAATGACAGTAAATAAAAGTACGTTGAAATATGAAATAAAAGTATTATGCTTATTTAAACTTCCGTAATCATGATGCTTGACGTTTTGATTTTAATTTATTACCTGAATTAATTGTCCTTTGTCCTGGATTATTTGATACCTATTTGGTTTTTGTCCATAATAGTCCATCGGTCATAATTATAAAATGCTCGTCAAATTAACCTTATTCCCGAAGTCAAATATTCCAACTAATTAGGGATTTAAACTGTAACAAGGTTTTAATACTTTGTTAATAATTACACCAGGTTATCTACTGCGTGTAATCCAAGTTTTTAATACTTTGTTAACAATTACACCAATTACCCTAGTATGTAATCCACCCCTATTTTAATTAGTCCATGATATATTAATTTATCCACTTGGCCAAAATGAGTAATCAATTATCCAATCCAATTGATTAATTAAATGATTGTAAACGATGTCTTATAAATGTCACTAAATAGGACATTCGTAATCATTTTAATAATTATTAGATTAACTAATTTGAAGATAGGTTCGACAGGTTCCAAAGAGTTGTCAGTCAATTAGACAATACCCCCCACCTATTAATAGTCAATAGTCCAATGTTCACAAGTGTCGGTCTTTTGTCCAAACCCTAATTATGGTACAAAATCCAATAACCCCGTCTTTAATATTTAGTCTAACATCATGATTACTTCGGCTTAAATAAGCATAATAATAACTTAGTTACGAGACATTAATTTAAAAAGGAAGAACTTAGCTTACAGTGATTATTTATCGTGTAGCGTTACACGGACAGAGTTCTGACTTTAAAACCCGTAAAACATTTCTTACAATAACCCAATTATTATTAAACTTAACTTAAACTTAAAATTATAAATATAAATATATATAATTCTTTACAGAGGAAGAAAGAAAATTGAGGTGTACTGAACTCGGCTGAAAACGTTGCAATTTATAGGACTTGGCCTGCTACAGGATTTCATGCGATCGCATGGAATTTGTGCTTTCAGGCTAAAATGTCCCGTTCATATTGATTATAAACGTTCCATATTAATTTATTTCGTTGCGAGGTTTTGACCTCTATATGAGACGTTTTTCAAAGACTGCATTCGTTTTTAAAACAAACCATAACCTTCATTTTATCGACAAGGTTAAGAGGACACCACCTAGATTATCCAGAAATGATAATCTAAAAATATCACACTTACACACTACCAATACATATTGGTTTACAATATTAATATGTTACAACAAAGTAAATCTTGAATGCAGTTTTAAACAATATTATACAAGCATGCTGATACCAAATCTTGTCCATATATTAGCATGCAACAGCGGAAGCTCTTAATAATTACCTGAGAATAAACATGCTTTAAACGTCAACAAAAATGTTGGTGAGTTATAGGTTTAACCTGTGACGACCCGGAAATTTCCGATCAAAATTAAACTTTAATCTTAATAATATCTCGACACGATAAGCAAAGTCTGTAAAGTTGAGTTTCAAAATGTTTGAACTGTTTCATATATTCAATTGACCTTTGACCGCTCTCGACGATTCATGAACATTTATTGTAAATAAATAAATAAATAAATAAATATATATATATATATACACACATATATACATGTAAGTATATATGATAATTAGGAATAATAAAATATAATTTAAATATTAGAGATAAATATGTAAAATAAAATATAAAATAATTAAGTTGTAATTGAAAAATAAGTATTAATAGTAATATCAGTATTAAATAATATCATTATATATAACATATAGATACGAAATTTGATATGTAAAAGTTGTTATTATTATAAATTATTATGAAACTTATTAAAATCATCAATATTGTTATTATTAATATCATCGTATTAGTATTATTATTATTACTTTTATTATTATTATAAATTCTATTATTATTATTAGTATTTGTATTATTAATCATTAATATCTTTTTATAATATTTAATATAATAAAAATGCAGATGATAACAAAGCAGTTAACCATCTCAATCTATTCTAATCTTTTTCCTTCTCTTCTGTGTCTAATTGATTCTATTGTCGATTTTAATTCAGTACCCAACAACTTAAATCAATTATAAGAACTACAACCAATCAATTACTCAACCACAACATCACTCTTTTCCTTCTCCATCTTCAAGAACACCTGCTACCATCATCCTTCATCTATTATTTCTCTCATGCGATCACCACCACAATCATCATCATAGCTATCGTGATTCTATGAATCTAATGCCAAAACCACCACTCTATTCGATAATTGTTAGAAATCCACCACCTCTAAAACCGTTAACTAACTATAAATCATCATCATTACCGTTGTTATTGGAAGGGAAAGAAATAAGCAAACCAAGACCAAATCAAACCATTACCATACCAATAACCTTCGATTTCTACTGCCCTCACACATTATTTGCTACATCATCTTCAGTTTTCTGATTTCTAGGATAATTTGATGACCACCAACACACGATGACCACCAAACACTTCACCATAAATTACTGTTGTTTCCTCCTATTTTTCTGGTTCACTGTCAACTCACAACCACCATTAAAACACCAATTCACTTCTGTCCTAGTTCGTTTCTATCAAACCATTATATCACCGGAACTGCACCATGAAACAAGCTGCTGCACCAGCTTGATTACGTTTCTATTTCTGTCACCCTAAAAACAACCATCAAAACCTACTGCTTCTAAAGGCCGACTGCTATTGCTATCATTTAATTCTGCTCCTGCACATTCTTGTTACAAATCAAAGGGGAAGAAGTAGAACCACATATTTGTTTGGAGTTGTCAATTTGATAATATATATAGAGTATATTTCAAAACTGTAACAACCCAAACCAAACCACGAACAATTCGCTTAAAATACCAAAATAAAAAAAAAATTGTTCGTTCAGCAAATGGCGCGGCGCGCCATATGACCGCGCGGCGCGCCAAACTGGTCTGTCCCGAAAAGTTTAGAATGCGAAAAAGATTGGCCACTTCCCGAACTAATTAGACAAAATGCTTTTAACCACATGTTCAAATATGTAAAACTAACACGTTCCATTAATAAAATTAGTTTTACGAAGACCGGGCCCACATCGGCCGTTTTACGACTTTTGTACGAAAATACAAGTTTTCAACCACATGATTTTTAACTCAAAATAAAGCCGAGCATGGCGATTGGGGATACGCTACCCAATCCTAATCAATCCAAAAGCGAGCCTTCTAAAGCAACTACGCGAGTCCACTAGTCCCCGCTTACCCGAGCCACCGTCCCCAAGCAAAATCTATAAAAATGTAAACAACGAGAGGGTAAGCTAACGCTTCGTGAGTGAAAATATACTACATACATATATATGCATAAAATGGATATGCCGCACAAATAATCAAATACCACATACCGGAGCATCCAAACATAAAGGCAAGCTAGTCTAAGCATACCGTAATCACTAAGAAACGAGCTAGTACCATCAACAATAAAGTAAGTTCACCAACGACGATGTGAACAACGCCAATAAGCTACACCCGAAGGTTTAGCTACACCACAACAATACATTAATATATATATATATATATATATATATATATATATATATATATATATATATATATATATATATATATATATATATATATATATATATACAACAATACGACAAACATCGATGTTCACAACATCCATTAGTATTCAAGATCTCAAGGCTAGCACCGCGAATGGTATCGTCAACATCGAACTTAAACCCCATCCGCCCCATTTAATGTGGTATCGTCAACATCGAACTTAAAACCCACATATGAGGTATCGTCAACATCGAAATTTAATCCCTCATCAAATCACTACAATAGTGGTATGGCGTCGTCAATATCGAACTTTAAGTCCATACATATGAGGTATCGTCAACACCGAACTTTAAACCCTCATTGACATCACAAATATACTCTAGGGTATGGTATAGTCAACATCGAACTTTAACCCATACCCCACAATTAAATAATTCTTAAACATACGTATATAATTATTCCACTCACAAGCCCATGTGATAATGTACACATGAAATGTGCACCTCGCCAAAGGTGGTCAACCAAAATGCACAACCGTGCCAATTGGACATGTACACACGTCCATCAAATCCACCTACATGTAAAGTGAGCTCTATAGCCGAGAATCACTTTACGCGACCCGCACCCATCCTACACATACATATGTACATAGGATATTAACACTCACCTTGAAGTCTTGATGAATGCTTCCAAGTAATCCGCGACTCGTCCATGGAAAGTACCTATTCCATTATCACGAAACAAGCAACACAATTAGGGCTGACTTACAAACCAACCCAATTCAACACTTAGTGCCATTTTGACCCAAATGCACTTCCAAGCACAAACCGTGCCCAAACTAACCAATAATCACTAACACAAGTGAGAATGGTCCTAATATGCCAATTGAACCAAAACATAGGTGTTAAACACCTATCTTGCCCAAAATGACACTTAAACCCTAATTTTGACCCAAAGGAGTCAATATCACGCCATTAGCAAGTTTTGACACCAAAACATATTTAACTCGGTTCTATGCTTCAACTTAATCCATTTTAAGTTTATAAACCTTATTAAATCGACAATTGGGTCATAAGCGTCACCAAACACTAATTTTGACCCATAGTCAAAATTAGTCAACCAAATAACCCTAAATGGGTTCCAATACTTCCATAATCACTAAACCTAGTGATTAAACCCAAATTCAAGTTCTAAACATAACCAATTTTTTCACCAACCCAAAATTCACCAACACTAACAATAAACCCGATTACTAGCATCACTAAACCCACTTCATGAGTCTAAATGGGTTTATCAACAAATCAAGTTCAAACCCTAAATTTGAATAGCAAAATCAACAATGAAATTCGGAGTTAGAACTTACCAATACCGCCAAAACGATGCCGTTGATGAGTAGAAAAACTTTAATGCTTGAGGTTTGACCCGAAACAACCTCCTTCTTCTCCAAATGGAGTTCTCTCTCACTAGAACTCAATCTCTCTCTAGGGTTTGAGGATGAGAGTGTTTGATGAGTGAGATGTGATCCAAACTGATCAATGGATCAGTTTTGATGACCCCAAACCGACCCCAAGTGAAAAGACCAAAGTACCCCTCATTTAGACCTTTTAAAAAGGCTAAAAATTGCATCAGACGGGTTCGGCGCGCCGCGCCGAAAGGTGGAGCGCCGCTCCAACCTTCAGGTCAGTTTTCAGTTTCTTGTTTTGGCCATAACTTTTTGACCGTAGCTCCGTTTTCGATAAATCAAATATCGTTGGAAACGTAATAAGATTTCCTTTCCAATGGTAAGGCTTTGAAACATCAACACAAACTTTATTTGGGGTTGAAAAGATACGTACACACCTTGTCACTTTAGACAACGTCCAGTTTCCTTCGGCGTTCGAGCAAGCAACACGTACACTTCATACACGCATCATACACCGTAAATACATTATGTACAATAAATATTTGGGTCTTAAAAATCTCCCACACTTAAACTCGATCACGTCCTCGTGATCTTCTCCACTTAACCAATCCGGAACTACTCAACAGTCCTCAATCATAAGTTCCAATTCGAACTTTCCTAGACAATTCTTCCCAATGAATCACCTTTAACAACTAAAATCGTCACCCGTGATATCAAAACCACAATCCGAGCACTAAAACCTGCTCTTTTCCCCATATCGGGAAAAACTCAACCAATCTCGTACCGATATATCAATTACTTAGCGTACCTTTATCAAGGACAACGCTAAAAGTGACCAAGTCTCAACCTAAAGTCAACGATCCGAACGTTGAAGATCGAACCACATGAATCCTTACGGATTAAACTTACCACTGAACATCCTTTGTAATGCGCAATACAACCAATACGCCACTATCCTAACATCATAAGCAACGGCTAAAACCAAAAGCGCCCAAAACGACCATGGCAACGCTAAACCTAAGGTGTACAAAATCGACTATTGTCACACCCGTAACAACATGTGAGCGAAACAAGGATATCGCATCACTAAATCCCACTTCGTCCCCGAACCGGAACGAACTCATGCCTCGACCGCATGTCATAAACAAGCTAACATTCCAATCCTCGTACCAAATTAGCAATCCCTTTAGTATACCCTTATCATGTACATCGCTAAAGTAACAACACACGAAAATATGGCCAACAAACAATACAATGGAGCCGACGAAAAGTGAATCCTCACAATTGGATACCACTTGCCCCACATCCTCACGCGTACGTGGCCGAAGAAAAGCGGTAGGTCAAACGTTAACCACTTACCACTACGCAACAAGAGGTCGACAAAAGTGCAACCGAAACGTTAACACTTACCGCAATCACACATGTGGCCGACGAAGAGCGATAAGTCAAACGTTAATCACTCGCCACATAACCAAATACCTACATGTGACCAACGAAGAGTGATAGGTCAAGCATTAATCACTCGCTACATAATCAAACATACACATGTGAGCGATGAAGAGTGATAAGTCAAACATTAATCACTCGTCACATGTCTCACACATGGCCAAACTAAAGCGATTCCTAACGGAAACGCATTTCACACACAAATAAGTAGCCAACGAAAAGCGAATCCTAACAGATAACACTTACTACTTATTGCACTCCAACCGTGGCCAACGAAAAGTGAATCCTCAAAATCGGATAGCACTTGCCATAATACATCCATAAGTGCACTCAACACCGCGTAATCACTAATCCCTTCTCAAAGTCCCATTACACTATTCCACAAAGGTAACCAAACTGCTATCACAATCGAGCCAAGAACCACCCATATTGCGCATAGGCACAACAATAATTCCCTAGAAGAGAATCTGGCACGCACATCCCTAAACCAAGGGATCTTACTTGCTCATCGAACACGTCCATTATCTCACAATGAGACTTACCACATTACCACCTCGGTGATAATTTAAACCCAAAAATCACAAGTACAATTTATTCCAAATCTTACTTTTACCACATTCGACCAACGTAGGTCTCCACACTAGCTTCGAATCCCTACGAGCATCGTCCAAATATCTCCATACTAGAATACCTTTGTGCGAGAGTACAAACTCCCCCACTTAGAACTCTGTTCCTTAACCGCATCGTCGAATAATAGCACCCCGTGGAATGACCACTCATCAACATACACAACCAATATCCTCATTGGTCATAGTCCTCGAATTCCCATGAGTTCGTCTTTAACAATAAATCCCGACGATAAACACATGCTCACTCTTACTGAAAGAGTACCCACCAATCCATCAACTAATGCGCCATTCGCATCATCATAACTCCTAAAAGAGAGACGAGGTTCACCCGTCTTGCATCTTTTAATATGTACGTCACCCAACCTTGTTCATACTAAGGATTTTAACCTAACCTTAACCTTAAACACTTCGAACGAAGAGTTTACCACGATTACACAAACTTAAAACTTGCAATTCTCCGATTGCCCTAGCTTGTCAAATTCCACCTAGTCACTCATGTACCTAAGGGTTTCTCCCCGGTACCCTAAGTACAATGTAACCGCAACGCCATCGGAGTTGAACACCACGCTAGTAGGTATAAGAGCACCTAATGTCGCATCAGGTAGACTCCATTACCAACATTCATCGAGGTCCAAAACACTCAATCTCAACGGTTCCAACCACCCGACGAACCTCACGGTTCATCAACTTTAACACGAGAGCGAACACGCTCTAACATCCGAACACCAAAGCCCATTTCCATGTCTTGGTAAAAACGTCCTCGCGAATACTAAGGAATGCTTGGTTGCACCAAGTCTTACGCCCTTCGTCCGTCAATCCAAGCATCACCATGGGGTAATTCCATTTGGAATGTCACCCATAACAACAATATGCACAAAACAAATTAAACCTTAAGGGTCTCACTCGAACGAGCTTAACGAACCTATACCATCAAAGCGTCGAAGCACCCGAAGATTCGTACCACGGAGTCAAGGTACAACACACCACTTATACACTCTACTGAGTGCAAACCGAAACCATAAACGTAACCCCCCCGCTCGCTGCGAGTTATCTCCAACGGAGAATAAGGTTTAGCTAAGACTTACGTACACACCGCATGTCATCGCCCCTTTGGCATCGAACATTCCCAATATACTCCGAGCAAAAACGAGCTTTCACCATAGAGGTCGTCTTGAGAGTATTCAAGTCCATAGATCCTTGTCGTAATTTTTCGCAACTCATCACGCAATTCCATCGAATCGGCCCTAGTTCGGAACTCCTAGAAGAATTCCTCCTTAACATCGTCCCACGATAAAGTCATAAACGGTTCACCACCGACAAGATCAATCTTACCATTCAACCAATCCTTCGCCATTCTAAGGAATGCAAAGCGATTAGATCACTAGCGTACAATACTCACACTTCACGCCGCCCCATCTTGCTAAACACTCATCGTACATCACTTGCTAGACATGATTTGCACCCGTAATAAGGTTTGCAAGTCCTTATTACGCATACACGCCATATCGACTCGTTAGTACAACGACCGCCTCGCTCGATGATATATGCAATTGCAAACACAACCAACACACAACGCAAGAAATCAATATCACAACACAATAGCATATTAATAATATTCGCGTTACTAATATAAACGTTAGTCAACCTATAAACAAGGCACTAACTAAACCCATTCCGACCCGTACTCCTACAAGTCCCGCAACAAATTAAGCACACACAAAAGTCCAAGTCTAGGCACCTATATCAAGTCACCTAAATCCCTTGGACCATGCTCTGATACCACTTGTAACAACCCAAACCAAACCACGAGCAATCCGCTTAAAATACCAAAATAAAAAAAAAATTGTTCGTTCAGCAAATGGCGCGGCGCGCCAAACTGGTCTGTTCCAAAAAGTTTGGAATGCGAAAAAGATTGGCCACTTCCCGAACTAATTAGACAAAACGTTTTTAACCACATGTTCAAATATGTAAAACTAACACGTTCCATTAATAAAATTAGTTTTACGAAGACCGGGCCCACATCGTCCGTTTTACGACTTTTGTACGAAAATACAAGTTTCAACCACATGATTTTTAACTCAAAATAAAGCCGAGCATGGCGATTGGGGATACGCTACCCAATCCTAATCAATCCAAAAGCGAGCCTTCTAAAGCAACTACGTGAGTCAACTAGTCCCCGCTTACCCGAGCCACCGTCTCCAAGCAAAATCTATAAAAATGTAAACAACGAGAGGGTAAGCTAACGCTTAGTGAGTGAAAATATATTACATACATATATATGCATAAAATGGATACGCCGCACAAATAATCAAATACCGCATACCGGAGCATCCAAACATAAAGACAAGCTAGTCTAAGCATACCGTAATCACTAAGCAACGAGCTACTACCATCAAAAATAAGGTAAGTTCACCAACGACGATGTGAACAACGCCAATAAGCTACACCCGAAGGTTTAGCTACACCACAACAATACATTAATTAATATATATATATATATATATATATATATATATATATATATATATATATATACAACAATACGACAAACATCGATGTTCACAACATCTATTAGTATTCAAGATCTCAAGGCTAGCACCGCGAATGGTATCGTCAACATCGAACTTAAACCCCATCCGCCCCATTTAATGTGGTATCGTCAACATTGAACTTAAAACCCACATATGAGGTATCGTCAACATCGAACTTTAATCCCTCATCAAATCACTACAATAGTGGTATGGCATCGTCAACATCGAACTTTAACTCCATACATATGAGGTATCATCAACACCGAACTTTAAACCCTCATCGACATCAAAAATATACTCTAGGGTATGGTATAGTCAACATCGAACTTTAACCCATACCCCACAATTAAATAATTCATATACATACGTATATAATTATTCCACTCATAAGCCCATGTGATAATGTACACATGAAGTGTGCACCTCGCCAAAGGTGGTCAACCAAAATGCACAACCGTGCCAATTGGACATGTACACAAGTCCATCAAATCCACCTACATGTAAAGTGAGCTCTATAGCCGAGAATCACTTTACCCGACCCGCACCCATCCTACACATACATATGCACATAGGATATTAACACTCACCTTGAAGTCTTGATGAATGCTTCCAAGTAATCCGCGACTCGTCCATGGAAAGTACCTATTCCATTATCACGAAACAAGCAACACAATTAGGGTTGACTTACAAACCAACCCAATTCGACACTTAGTGCCATTTTGACCCAAATGCACTTCCAAGCACAAACCGTGCCCAAACTAACCAATAATCACTAACACAAGTGAGAATGGTCCTAATATGCCAATTGAACCAAAACATAGGTGTTAAACACCTATCTTGCCCAAAATGACACTTAAACCCTAATTTTGACCCAAATGAGTCAATATCACGCCATTAGCAAGTTTTGACACCAAAACATATTTAACTCGGTTCTATGCTTCAACTTAATCCATTTTAAGTTTATAAACCTTATTAAATCGACAATTGGGTCATAAGCGTCACCAAACCCTAATTTTGACCCATAGTCAAAATTAGTCAACCAAATAACCCTAAATGGGTTCCAATACTTCCATAATCACTAAACCTAGTGATTAAACCCAAATTCAAGTTCTAAACATAACCAATTTGTTCACCAACCCAAGATCCACCAACACTAACAATAAACCCGATTACTAGCATCACTAAACCCACTTCATGAGTCTAAATGGGTTTATCAACAAATCAAGTTCAAACCCTAACTTTGAATAGCAAAATCAACAATGAAATTCGGAGTTAGAACTTACCAATACCGCCAAAACGATGCCGTTGACGAGTAGAAAAACTTTAATGCTTGAGGTTTGACCCGAAACAACCTCCTTCTTCTCCAAATGGAGTTCTCTCTCACTAGAACTCAATCTCTCTCTAGGGTTTGAGGATGAGAGTGTTTGATGAGTGAGATGTGATCCAAACTGATCAATGGATCAGTTTTGATGACCCCAAACCGACCCCAAGTGAAAAGACCAAAGTACCCCTCATTTAGACCTTTTAAAAAGGCTGAAAATTGCATCAGACGGGTTCGGCGCGCCGCGCCGAAAGGTGGAGCGTCGCTCCAACCTTCAGGTCAGTTTTCAGTTTCTTGTTTTGGCCATAACTTTTTGACCGTAGCTCCATTTTCGATGAATCAAATATCGTTGGAAACGTAATAAGATTTCATTTCCAATGGTAAGGCTTTGAAACATCAACACAAATTTTATTTAGGGTTGAAAAGATACGTACACACCTTGTCACTTCAGACAACGTCCAGTTTCCTTCGGCGTTCGAGCAAGCAACACGTACACTTCATACACGCATCATACACCATAAATACATTGTGTACAATAAATATTTGGGTCTTACAAAAACCTTTATCAAATATGAAAGTGGGACTTAATAAAATATAAGTGGTCGACATATTGGGTAAACTAAAGTGACGGTTACTATATTTTTTTTCTTTCTTTTCTCTTCTTTTTCTCTTTTATGATGGGTGACACATTGATGATGAGATATTTATTGAGCAAGCATTTTTTTTATGCTTCTGCCATTCGAAAACCCACTTGCAATCATCGTTTTCCTGCTGCTAATCGTTTTCTATTTTTCTGTCAACAGACCCAAACCAAACTGCTACTCCTTATTACTTTCTTTCGCTACTATAACAGATTTATTATTATTACTACCACAGCTGTATTTTATGATTTTTCTTCTCTTTTTGCAATCGACAACCACCCTATCAATCCATCCTCATTTCTCTTCTAACATTGTAGCTCTTTTCGAATTATCTACAAGTATATTTGTCGTGTCCGTTGCCCAACAAGAAAGTGCCACCATCAAATCTCACTTGTACAAGTTGTTGATTAAATATTGGCGACTATTGTTCCTGTTATAATCAAACCCAATTTCTTTTGAAGTATAGTAGCCGTCCTTTTCGTGTTTCCACACTTTACAGCTATTATCAATAGTTTATTGGTTGGGCCATGAACTTTATCTCGGTTGACACCTTTTGTTTTCTATTATACGAGCCAAGAGTTAAGCGAGTTATTGAAGATGATGATGATTCGTGAATGGCGAACTATGATGACGGTTGTATGATGATGAATGAGATGATAATCGATGTGTTGATGCTACGATAGCTATATGTACATGTTTCTAATTCTACAACGATGACAAATGATGATTTGCAGTAAGTTGATGATGAACGTATATGAGCTGTGATGATAACGTAGGGATAAAGATAAAGATGATAATGATGGAGGTTCGGTATGTTAATGATGATGATAAGATGAGCTGTAAAGGGGTTTAGATAATGATTAGGTCTAGTTTCTGTTATATATTCCAAAACATAAATAATTTGGGCCGGTATTACTATTTCATGTGGACTAGTGGGTTTGTTAATGATGAGTTGGGCCGTGTTCCTATTCTTGGGCCAAGATCCGTTTGTCTGTTGGGTCTAGAACCCCTTCGATTGAACTGTAAAGATTGATGTCAATTTGTTATGGAAGAAGAAAAAGAAACAGACCAATATAGGATAAATATATAAAAGATACAAATTAAAACAGAAAAGCTTGTTAGTTCAGCTGGTTTGAGTGATTGTTGGGTGAATGAGAGGTTGTGGGTTCGAGCCTGGTCTGAGACATTTTTTTTTGTGGAAACGCTTAAAGGTAGTTTACTCACTTTTATTATTATTATTATTATTATTATTATTATTATTATTATTATTATTATTATTATTATTATTATTATTATTATTATTATTATTATTATTATTATTATAAGTATTATTACTATTATTATCAATATAAGTATCATTATTAGAATTATTATTCTTATTATTATCATTTTTATTATTATTATTAAAAGAACCATTATTGTTAAAATTAACATTTTTATTAAAACTTTCATTTTCATTAAAATTATTAGTATTATCAAAAGTATCATTTAAATTTTTTTTTATTAAGATTTATATTATTATTATTATTATATCATTTAAAATTATTTTTATTAAGATTTATATTATTATTATTATTATTATTATTATTATTATTATTATTATTATTATTATTATTATTATTATTATTATTATTATTATTATTATTATTATTATTATTATTATTATTATTATTATTATTATTATAACTATTATTATTAAAACTATCGTTTTGTTTAAAATTTCATTATCATTATTGTTATTATATTATTATTACAAATAAATATTTCATATATAAAAATATCCTTATACTAAAATTATATTAATATTACCTATAATTATATATTAAAAATATTAACATTTCTATTATATATATAAAATATAAATACATATATAACAAGCAATTTAAGATATAAAATATATTAGAATTTAGTACAAATTATATATAAACTACAACACTAAATATATAGATAATATATAATTAATAGATGGAATTATTTGATTTTCATTATATGTTCTAATATATATAACCGATACAGGTTCGTGAATCCGAGGCCAACCCTACACTTGTTCAAAGTCGTCATATGTATTTTTACTACAAAATACAGTAGGGTGAGTTTCATTACTCCCTTTTTAAATGTTTTTGCAATATATATTTTTGGGACTGAGAATACATGCGCTGCTTTTATAACTGTTTTACGAAATAGACACAAGTAATCGAAACTACATTATATGGTTGAATGATCGAAGCCGAATATGCCCCTTTTTGCTTGGTAACCTAAGAATTAGGAAACCGATCTACTAATTGACGCGAATCCTAAAGATAGATCTATTGGGCCTAACAAAACCCATCCATGGTCGTGAATACTTTAGTACTTCGATGTTGTTTTATCATGTCTGATGGATGTCCCGGAATAATAGGGGATATTCTTATATGCATCTTGTTAATGTCGGTTACCATGTGTTCAATCCATATGAATGATTTTTGTCTCTATGCATGGGACGTATATTTATGAGAAATGAAAATGAAAATCTTGTGGTCTATTATAATGATGGAAATGATTATTTATGTTAAACTAATAAACTCACCAACCTTTTGGTTGACACTTTAAAGCATGTTTATTCTCAGGTATGAAAGAAATCTTCCGCTGTGCATTTGATCATTTTAGAGACATTACTTGGAGTCATTCATGACATATTTCAAAAGACGTTGCATTCGAGTCGAGGAGTTCATCAAGATTATTATTAAGTCAATTATAGTTGGTTATATTATGAAATGGTATGCATGCCGTCAACTTTCGATGGAATGAAAGTTTGTCTTTTAAAAACGAATGCAATGTTTGTAAAATGTATCATATAGAGGTCAAGTACCTCGCGATGTAACCAAATGTAATGTATTCGTCCAGATGGATTAGGACGGGTCATGAAATAACCTATATATTTATCAAATCGTAATAATAGACCACAAGATTTCATATTTCAATATACATACCATACATAGAGATAAAAATTATTCATATGGTGAACACCTGGTAACCGACATTAACAAGATGCATATAAGAATATCCCCTATCATTCCGGGAAATCCTTCGGACATGATAAAAACGAATTCGAATTGCTAAAGCATTCGGTACTTTGGATGGGGGTTCGTTAGGCCCAATAGATCTATCTTTAGGATTCGCGTCAATTAGTAGATCGGTTTACTAATTCTTAGGCTACCAAGCAAAAGGGGCATATTCGGCTTCGATCATTCACCCATATGATGTAATTTCATTTGCTTGTGTCTATTTCGTAAAACATTTATAAAACTGCATGTATTCTCATCCCAAAATATTAGATTTTAAAAGTGGGACTACAACTCACTTTCACATATTTTTACTTCGTCGGGAAGTAAGACTTGGCCACTGGTCGATTCACGAACCTATAACAAATATGTACATATATATATCAAAGTATGTTCAAAATATAATTACAACATTTTTTATTACATTTTAATGATTTGAGTGTGTTAAGTCAGCAGTCCTCGTTAGTAACCTACAACTAGTTGTCCACAGTTAGATGTACAGAAAATAAAGCAATATATTTTATCTCTAATCAATCCACGACCTCGTGTATACATGCTTCAGGCTAGATCACAACTCAAAGTATATATAATATTTTGGAATCAACCTCAACCATGTATAGCTAACTCCAACATTACTGCATATAGAGTGTCTATGGTTGTTCTGAAATATATATAGATGGGTCGATATGATATGTCAAAACATTGTATTCGTGTCTATGGTATCCCAAGATTACATAATATATTAGAATACATGTATAATACAATATGAGTTAGCTAGGATATGATTAATATAGATTTGTTACCAATTTTCACGTAGTTACAACAAGCAAAAATATCCAATCTTGTTTTACCCATAACTTTTTCGTTTTAAATCCGTTTTGAGTGATTCAAGTGGCTATGGTTTCATATTGATCTTAAGTTTATGAATCCAAACAGAAAAAGTATGAATTTATAGTCGGAAATACAGGTTACAAATCATTTTTTAAAGGTAGTCATTTCAGTCGAAAGAACGACGTCTAGATGACCATTTTGAAAAACATACTTTCACTTGGAGTTTAACCATAATTTTTGGATATAGTTTCATGTTCATAATAAAAATCATTTTCCCAAAAGAATAACTTTTAAATCAAAGTTTATCGTAGTTTTTAATTAACTAACCCAAAACAGCCCGCGGTGTTACTACGACGGCGTATATCCAATTTTACGGTGTTTTTCGTGTTTTCAGGTTTTAAATCATTAAGTTAGCATATCATATAGATATATAATATGTGTTTAGTTGATTTTAAAAGTCAAGTTAGAAAGATTAACTTTTGTTTGCGAACAAGTTTAGAATTAACTAAACTATGTTCTAGTGATTACAAGTTTAAACCTTCGAATAAGGTAGTTTTATATATATGAATCGAATGATGTTATGAACATCATTACTACCTTAGGTTTTGTGGATAAACCTACTAGAAATGAAAAAAATAGATCTAGCTTCAAAGGATCTTTGGATGGCTTGAAAGTTCTTGAAGTAGAATCATTACACGAAAACAAATTCAAGTAAGATTTCCACTCGAAATAAGATTGTTAATGTTATAGGAATTGAATCAAAGTTTGAATATGAGTATTACCTTGTATTAGAAAGATATCTTACTGTAAATAAGAAAAATTTCTTGAGGTTGGATGATCACACAAAGTGGATTTGCAAGATTGGAAGTAAGCTAGTAAACTTGGAAGTGTTGTTGGTGTGTTCTTGAGTAGTTGTTTTATAACTTGGTTTATGTATGGATTTATGAACTAGATTGAGCTAGATTTTGATGAAGATGATGAAGAACACTTAGAACAATGGAAGAACACTTGATAGAGAGTGGTTTGATGCATGTAAGTTGCAAAATGAAAGTGTTTATGTGTGTGTTCTTTTACGTGAACTATGGTGTCAATATATGCTCCATTAGTTTGTTGTTTTGTTAGATATTTCATGCTAGTTTCCAAATGATGGTTCCCACATGTGTTAGGTGACTCACATGGGCTGATAAGAGCTGATCATTGGAGTGTATATACCAATAGTTCATACATATAGAAGCTGTGTATTTTACAAGTATAAATACGGGTGTATACGAGTAAAATTGTTGATGAAAATGAATGAGGATGTAATTGTAAGCATTTTTGTTAAGTAGAAGTACTTTGATAAGTGTCTTGAAGTCTTTCAAAAGTGTATGAATACATATTAAAATACTACATGTATATATATTTTAACTGAGTCGTTAAGTCATCGTTAGTCGTTACATGTAAGTGTTGTTTTGAAACCTTTAGGTTAACGATCTTGTTAAATGTTGTTAACCCATTATTTATTATAACTAAAGAGATGTTAAATTATCACATTATCATGATATTATGATGTATTAATATATCTTAATATGATATATATACATTTAAATGTCGTTACAACGATAATCGTTACATATATGTCTCGTTTCGAAATCCTTAAGTTAGTTGTCTTGTTTTTACATATTTAGTTTATTGTTAATATACTTAATGAGATACATACTTATCATAATATCATGTTAACTATATATATATATCCATATATATGTCATCATATAGTTTTTACAAGTTTTAACGTTCGTGAATCGTCGGTCAACTTGGGTGGTCAATTGTCTATATGAAACCTATTTCAATTAATCAAGTCTTAACAAGTTTGATTGCTTAACATGTTGGAAACACTTAATCATGTAAATATCAATTTCATTTAATATATATAAACATGGAAAAGTTCGGGTCACTACAGTACCTACCCATTAAATAAATTTCATCCCGAAATTTTAAGCATTTGGAGGTGTTGACGTATCTTCTGGAAATAAGTGCGGGTATTTCTTCTTCATCTGATCTTCTCATTCCCAGGTGAACTCGGGTCCTCTACGAGCATTCCATCGAACCTTAACAATTGGTATCTTGTTTTGCTTAAGTCTTTTAACCTCACGATCCATTATTTCGACGGGTTCTTCGATGAATTGAAATTTTTCGTTGATTTGGATTTCATCTAATGGAATAGTGAGTTCTTCTTTAGCAAAACATTTCTTCAAATTCGAGATGTGGAAAGTGTTATGTACAGCCGCGAGTTGTTGAGGTAATTCAAGTCGGTAAGCTACTGGTCCGACACGATCAATAATCTTGAAAGGTCCAATATACCTTGGATTTAATTTCCCTCGTTTACCAAATCGAACAACACCTTTCCAAGGTGCAACTTTAAACATGACCATCTATCCAATTTTGAATTCTATATCTTTTCTTTTAATGTCAGCATAGCTCTTTTGGCGACTTTGGGCAGTTTTCAACCGTTGTTGAATTTGGATGATCTTATCGGTAGTTTCTTGTATTATCTCTGGACCCGTAATTTGTCTATCCCCCACTTCACTCCAACAAATTGGCGACCTGCACTTTCTATCATAAAGTGCTTCAAACAGCGCCATCTAAATGCTTGAATGGTAGCTGTTGTTGTAGGAAAATTCTGCTAACGAAAGGTGTCGATCCCAACTGTTTTCGAAATCAGTAACACATGCTCGTAGCATGTCTTCAAGTGTTTGTATCATCCTTTTACTCTGCCCATCAGTTTGTGGATGATAGGCAGTACTCATGTCTAGACGAGTTCCTAATGCTTGCTATAATGTCTGCCAGAATCTTGAAATAAATCTACCATCCCTATCAGAGATAATAGAGATTGGTATTCCATGTCTGGAGACAACTTCCTTCAAATATAGTCGTGCTAACTTCTCCATCTTGTCATCTTCTCTTATTGGCAGGAAGTGTGCTGATTTGGTGAGACGATCAACTATTACCCAAATAGTATCAAAACCACTTGCAGTCCTTGGCAATTTAGTGATGAAATCCATGGTAATATTTTTCCATTTTCATTCCGGGATTTCGGGTTGTTGAAGTAGACCTGATGGTTTCTGATGCTCAGTTTTGATCTTAGAACACGTCAAACATTCTCCTACGTATTTAGGAACATCGTCTTTCATACCCGACCACCGGAAATGTTTCTTGAGATCCTTGTACATCTTTTCCGTTCCAGGATGTATTGAGTATCTGATTTTATGAGCTTCTCTAAGTACCATTTCTCTCATATCTCCAAATTTTGGTACCCAAATTCTTTCAGCCCTATACCGGGTTCCGTCTTCCCGAATATTAAGATGCTTCTTCGATCCTTTGGGTATTTCATCCCTTATGTTTCCCTCCTTTAAAACTCCTTGTTGCGCCTCCTTTATTTGAGTAGTAAGGTTAGTGCAAATCATTATATTCATAACTTTTACTCGAATGGGTTCTCTGTCCTTTCTGCTCAAGGTGTTGGCTACCACATTTGCCTTCCCCGGGTGGTAACGAATCTCAAAGTCGTAATCATTCAATAATTCAATCCACCTGCGCTGCCTCATGTTCAGTTGTTTCTGATTAAATATGTGTTGAAGACTTTTGTGGTCGGTATATATAATACTTTTGACCCCATATAAGTAGTGCCTCCAAGTCTTTAATGCAAAAACAACTGTGCCTAATTCCAAATCATGCATCGTATAATTCTACTCGTGAATATTCAATTGTCTAGAAGCATAAGCAATTACTTTCATTCGTTACATTAATACACAACTGAGACCTTGCTTTGAGGCATCACAATATATCACAAAATCATCATTCCCTTCAGGTAATGAAAATATAGGTGCCGTAGTTAACTTTTTCTTCAACAATTGAAACGGTTTCTCTTGTCCATCTTTCCATTCAAATTTCTTCCCTTTATGCGTTAATGCAGTCAAGGGTTTTGCTATTTTGGAAAAATATTGGATGAATCTTCTGTAGTAACCAGCTAGTCCTAAAAATTGGCGTATATGTTTCGGAGTTTTCGGGGTTTTCCATTTTTCAACGGTTTCAATCTTTGCTGGATCCACCTGAATACATTCTTTGTTCACTATATGACCGATGAATTGAACTTCTTCCAACCAAAATGCACACTTTAAAAACTTAGCGTACAATTTTTCTTTCCTTAACAACTCTAGAACTTTTCTCTATTGTTCTTCGTGCTCTTGGTCATTCTTTGAGTAAATAAGTATGTCATCGATAAAAATAATGCAAACTTGTTAAGGTATAGTCCACACACTCGGTTCATGAGGTCTATGAACATAGCTAGTGCGTTAGTCAACCCAAATGACATAACCATAAACTCATACTGACCGTAACGCGTGGAAATAAAATTAGACTTCTAATTCTATTCTTAATTGTTACTATACTAGACGGCTAACAAATTCCTAAAAAAAAATATTTCAACAAAAAGCACTAAACTTGTTAAGGTATAGTCCACACACTCGGTTCATGAGGTCTATGAACACAGCTAGTGCATTAGTCAACCCAAACGACATAACCATAAACTCGTACTGACCGTAACGCGTCCTAAAAGCAGTCTTTGAAATATCATCCTCCTTTACCCGCATTTGATGATACCCAGAACGTAAATCAATCTTCGAATAAACCGACGAGCCTTGTAGTTGATCAAATAAGTCGTCGATTCTCGGTAGTGGGTAGCGGTTCTTGATGGTAAGTTTGTTCACCTCTCGGTAGTCGATACACAACCTAAATGTATCATCCTTCTTCTTGACAAACAAAACAGGAGCTCCCCATGGTGATGTGCTTGGTCGAATGAAACCACGTTCTAAAAGTTCCTGTAACTGACTTTGTAATTCTTTCATTTCGTTGGGTGCGAGTCTGTATGGAGCATGAGCTATTGGTGCAGCTCCTGGTACAAGGTCTATTTGAAATTCAACAGATCGATGCGGGGGTAATCCCGGTAATTCTTTTGGAAATACATCGGGAAATTCTTTTGCGACGGGAACATCACTGATGTTCTTTTCTTCAGGTTTAACTTCCTCGATGTGTGCTAGAATGACGTAACAACCTTTTCTTATTAGGTTTTGTGCCTTCATACTACTAATAAGATTTAATTTCGCGTTATTCTTTTCTCCGTACACCATTAAAGGTTTTCCTTTTTCACGCACAATGCGAATCGCATTTTTGTAACAAACGACCTCTGCTCTCACCTTTTTCAACCAGTCCATGCCAATTATTACATCAAAACTCCCTAACTCGACTGGTATTAAATCAATTTTAAACGTTTCATTCCCTAGTTTAATTTCTCTATCCCGACATATATTATCTGCTGAAATTAATTTACCGTTTGCTAATTCGAGTAAAAATTTACTATCCAAAGGCGTCAATGGGCAACTTAATTTAGCACAAAAATCTCTACTCATATAGCTTCTATCCGCACCTAAATCAAATAAAACATAAGCAGATTCATCGTCAATAAGAAACTTACACTTAACAAGCTCCGGGTCTTCCTGTGCTTCTGCCGCATTAATATTGAAAACTCTTCCGCGGCCGTGCCCATTAGTATTCCCCTGTTTCGGGAAATTTCTAATAATATGGCTTGGTTTTCCACATTTATAACAAACAGCGTTGGTATTACTTGCTCCGGCACTATTCGTTCCGCCATTACTTGTTCTGACACTATTTGTTCCATTAGTTATGTAAAACCTTGGTCCGTAAAGCTCACACTTTGTTGCGCTATGACCATTTCTTTTACACCTGTTGCAAAACGTCGTGCAAAACCCCGGGTGATTTTCTTCACACCTATGACATGGCTGATTTCGGTTTTTGTTGCCGTTGTTGTTATTGAGGTTATTGTTGGGATTGTTATTGTTGTTGGAACGGTTGTTGTAGTTGTTGTTGTTATTGGGACGTTTGTTGTAGTTATTGTTAGTATTTCGGTTATTGTTGCGATTGTTGTTACGGTTGTTGGGATAGTTGTTGCGATTGTGGTTGTAATTGTTATTGTTGCTGTACTGGTGATTCTTGTCACTGTTTTCCTCCCACTTCCTCTTGAGTTGTTTTGTGTTGACTTCTTCGGCTGCCTCCTCTTTAATTCTTCCCTCAATCTGATTTATGAGTTTATGAGCCATTCGACTTGCCTTTTATATGGAACTGGGCTCGTATCAACTCACATCTTCTTGAATCCTTACTGGTAACCCTTTTATAAACGTATCGATCTTCTCTTCTTCATCTTGGAACGTTCCTGGACACAATAGGCACAACTCTGTGAATCATCGTTCATATGTGGTAATGTCAAACCCTTGTGTTCATAACTCTCTAAGCTCTACCTTGAGCTTATTGACTTCGTTTCTAGGACGGTACTGCTCGTTCATCAATTGCTTGAATGCCGACCACGGTAGTGCGTAAGCAGCATTTTGTCCTACCTGTTCAAGATAGGTGTTCCACCACGTTAACGCAGTACCTGTGAAGGTATGCGTAGCGTACTTAACTTTGTCCTCTTCAGTACACTTACTTATGGAAAACACCGATTCGACCTTCTCAGTCCACCATTTCAATCCAATTGGTCCTTCGGTTCCATCAAATTCCAAAGGTTTGCAGGCAGTGAATTCTTTGTAGGAGCATCCTACACGATTTCTTGTGAAATTAGTTCCACTGCTAGATCCAGAGTTATTGTTATTTTGCATCGCAGCCTGTACTGCGGCTATGTTTACTGCAAGGAAAACACGGAAGTCTTCCTCGCTCATGTTCAAATTCTGACGAGTCGTCGGTGCCATTTCCTTCAAAAATAGCCCAAAAGAATTAAGTTAATCATATAGAATTTTAAGAGTAGTCAATAGTATTTCGTAGCATAGTATGAACTCATTTATAAAAGCTTTTTCTTCATATTAGCATTTTATAGTTTTAATTTGGGTAGTACCTACCCGTTAAGTTCATACTTAGTAGCTAATATACAATTCAACTACTACAATTGTATATAAAAAAACTGATTATAATAAAATTTCGCATTCAAATTTTATACAATATTTTACAAAATTACAATACCGCTATTATACATATAGGATGAAATATAGCACATAATAACCTTGCTACTCAGCAGCTATAAAGGCAATTCTAGTTAATACGCAAGTTGTTCAGCAAAAGAAATAAAGACACGTAATTCATAAGTACAGAAACAAGTCATGCATTCAGGTTTTACTAAGACGACTTCCCATCCTTGATCTTGTGGAAAGTAACCGTTATGACCATTGGCTAGGCAGCATGTTGTAATGTCGTCAAAAGGACGAGGGTTTCGTAATGTCCAACAGCCCCGTAATAATCTAAAAACCTTGTTTCTCACCCCAACTACTGATTTCGTCACTTGTGGGAAGGTTTTATTTAAAAGTTATAACCTGATGTTCTTTTTCTCAGTTTGGTAAGAAGCGAACATCACTAAACTGTAAGTATAACATGCTTCTTTATGTTGCATGTTAGAAACTCTTTCTAACTCACAAAATCTTATGTTGGGATATGTTGAGTCAAAATAGGTTCTTAACCCGTAGCGTAAAATTGCATTTGGGTTCCCCGCATTTAACGCTTTAAAGAAAACACGGCGTAACTTACGGTCTCTCCAATGTGATATACCCCACCTATCAAAGGAAAGCCTTTTATAAACTAAGGCATTTCAGGAAAGTCATTCAAATGTTTGACAAGTTAATTTCGCCATAACTAAATGTGCTGATGAATTCTGACCGACTCTAGACAAGATTTCCTCAATCATATCCTCTGGTAGGTCTTCTAAAATATTCGGTTGTCTACCCTTAACGTCCATTTTGTTTTTATACTGTAAAATAGACAAGGATTAGATTCGTAAAAGATAATTAACAAACAATACAAGCAATTTTTTACATAGAACATAAAAGTACAAGTACGCTGCAATACATATAATACACAACATGATTACAACCCTCTAATCTGAATCACTGGTTTCATCTTCTTTGGACTTGGTTTGTTTTCCTAATTTTCAAGGGATATATGGTGTTCCTCTAATACGAGTCATCGTTTTCCACAATGGTTTAGAAAAACCTGGTGGTTTAGAGGTTTCCGGGTTATTGTTACATTTTAGGAAATACGGACGTTGCCGATACATATAAAGTTCATCGGGGTTGGAATCAGGTTTCTCTATTTTTATACATTTTCCCTTATTATTTTCTTTTGCTTTATTAAATTGGGTCGAGGTAATTTCTATAACATCATCGGAATCCTCATCGGAATCCGATTCATCAGAAAATTGGTAATCTTCCCAATATTTTGCTTCCTCGGCGGAAACACCATTGACCATTTTTAACTTTGGTCCGTTGGTTGAGGATTTTCTTTCATTTAATCAATTTACTGTAGGTATCAATATTTCTTCTTCCGGAACCTCTTCTTCTTCTTCCGGTTCCTCTTCTTTCGGTTCCTCCTCTTCTGGTTCCTCTTCTTCCGGTTCCTCCTCTTCCGGTTCCTCTTCGGGAATTTGCGAATCTTCCCAAAATATATTCGACTCTTCATTATTATTAGGTGAGTCGATGGTATTTGTACTAGAGGTAGACATCTATCACACAATATCAAACACGTTAAGAGATTAATATATCACATAATATTTACATGTTAACAATATATAGTTTCCAACAAAAAATGTTAAGCAACCGTTTTTGAAGAAAAACACGGTCGAAGTCCAGACTCACTAATGCATCCTAACAAACCCGGTAAGACACACTAATGCAAAAATTCTGGTTCCCTAAGACCAACACTCCGATACCAACTGAAATGTCCCATTCATATTGATTATAAACGTTCCATATTAATTGATTTCGTTGCGAGGTTTTGACCTCGAAATGAGACGTTTTTCAAAGACTGCATTCGTTTTTAAAACAAACCATAACCTTCATTTTATCGACAAGGTTAAAAGGACACCACCTAGATTATCCAGAAATGATAATCTAAAAATATCACACTTACACACTACCAATACATATTGGTTTATAATATTAATATGTTACAACAAAGTAAATCTCGAATGCAGTTTTAAACAATATTATACAAGCATGCAGACACCAAATATTGTCCATATATTAGCATGCAACAGCGGAAGCTCTTAATAATCACCTGAGAATAAACATGCTTTAAACGTCAACAAAAATGTTGGTGAGTTATAGGTTTAACCTATATATTTATCAAATCGTAATAATAGACCACAAGATTTCATATTTCAATATACATCCCATACATAGAGATAAAAATCATTCATATGGTGAACACCTGGTAACCGACATTTGTTAAAACCCGACCTTAACCATAAGGACGAATACAATAACATATGATTTCATCGCGAGGTATTGACCTCTATATGCGACGTTTATCAAAAACTGCATTCGTTTTCACAATACAAACCATAACTTTTATTACAAATACAAGGTTTAAACAAGATAATAATGATTATCGTTTAGCGATAATCTTAGACTTACAAACTTTACATGTGATAATAATAATACGACTTCCAACATATTTTACATTACAAATCCTCCGATATGCAGTTTTATTTTTGACACAAATATGCATACTCAAGATCTTGCTTAAATTCAACATGTTGCAGCGGAAGCTTTTAGTTATCACCTGAGAATAAACATGCTTAAAACGTCAACATAAAGTTGGTGAGATATAGGTTTAATGCCGGCAGCGTTATAAATATAGACCACAAGATTTCATATATAAACGATTTAATAAAGATATTCTAAGTTGTTGAGCACTTGATAACCATACTTAACATTTAATCAACGTCGCATATTCCCTTTATTATGAAATCTTACTACACCGTACCAAGTGTAGTCACCGAAATGAAGTACTGTGCAACCGTTGAATACTGGTCGTCCAGTCCGGTTGGGGTTGTCAGGCCCGATAGATCTATCAACAGGATTCGCGTTTACAATACCTCATGTAAATAGAAGTTACCAAGTTACAGGGAAGTATGCCAGTGGTACAACTCAACGTAGAATATATATTTTTAATCACTTGTGTCCATAACGTAAATCATAAAATGCATGTATTCTCATCCCAAAATATTTAGAGTTTAAAAGTGGGACTATATACTCACCTTTTCCTTGAAGGTATTTAACTCGACTTGGTCTCCGATAGATATCACGAACCTAACCATATATATAATATATCAACATATTTTCTTTTCAAGTAATCGTTACATATATATATACTTATAATACTTTAATATTTTCTTAGTCCGTAGTTAGCAGTCTGTTGTTAATGGTCCATAATTAGTTGCTCAATAAAATAAATAAAGACCCCATCTTATTCGTATTGATCAGAATTAATCTCGACCCATGGTACCATGTTGTCAAATGACGTGTTGCGTACAATCATGAGGTCTTATGATTAATCTTCTCGTGTTGTTTACGGGTGGTCCTGAAATATATAAAATCAAATCATAAGTAAATATCTATTAAATATTATGTTAATTAGCCAAGATATGATTAATCCGATTTTTTCATAATATGATATATTACAGGTTTTGAAGTGTTTTAAAAATCAAATTAGAAGGATCTATTTAGTTTGCGAACAGGTTTGAAATCATTCAAACTATGTTCTTGTTGTTAAAAATTTTATAACACAAAATAAGATAGCTATATAAATATGAATCGAATAAGATTATGAATAAGGTTACTACCTCAAGTTACTTGGAAAAGCTACTAGAAAAGATAGAAAATAATCTTGATCAAACTTTCTTATGATGATTATAGGTTGTTCATGAAGCTAGTTCTTCATGAGTATTTGCTGAGATTGTGAAGAACACTTAGAGTTCCTAAGAGTGTGTTTTTTTGTTAGAGAAAGATGGTTGTAAGAATGAAATGAAAAACCAAGGTGATGGTGATACTTATAGGACAGTTTGGTTGTTGAGGGAACAAGGACAAATTATTGTGTTGAATTTTTGAGTAATAATGTATGCTAGCTTACAAATAAGATTCTCTCTTATCTAGGGCAGATCTAAGGCTGATAAGGATATTGATTTGATGTGTATTTACCAATAGTAAATACGTATAGATAATGGGTATGATACGGTAAAGGAAGCTCAAAATCGGGCTTTTATTTTGGGTCCAACCGGGCCAAAAATAAAATTTTAAGATATTTTTAATAAAGCAATGTTAGCCCAAAAAAAAATTTCCAAGCTGACCTGGCAGCTCGACCCCAGCCAGCGGCTCTACCCCTTGGACCCCGCCAGGGGTTTCCACCCCTTGGACCCCGCTTATCGGGGGCGCTGCCCCCGAACCCCCGTCATAATCAAGATAAGTTCAAACAATTGTGCACTCCACACTTCCCCAAACTTGTTCGATATTTATCAAGATTATTTTGGTTACAAATTAATCCCATTACACTTAAATCATATTGGTGACATAAATCACAACACATTATAGATTGTAAGTATATATATATGTCAAAGAACGTTACATATAGTTATCGTTTTGAAAATTTAAGTTAGTGGTCTCAAAGTATACTTATAACTCATTGTTGTTAGTTCACAATGAAATGTTAAACCATCCTTAAATCATGTTAAATATGTATAGATATGTACATATACATAATCGTATAATTATCGTGTGTTATATAGTTCGTGATATCATCGGTCAAATTTGACGGTCAAACGTTGTGTAAAACTCTTTTCAAAAATATAAGTCTTAACAGTTTGGATTGCTTATCATGTTGGCAAGGTTTAATTTATGTAAATATTAATCTCATAAGTATAGAACGATCAGAAAATTCCGGGTTGTTACAGTACCTACCCGTTAAATAAATTTCGTCCCGAAATTTTAAAATTGTACCTATTTTGCGTTCTCGGGAAACAAATGTGGGTACTTTTGTTTCATCTGATCCTCTCATTCCCAAGTAAACTCAGGACCCCTTCGAGCATTCCAACGAACCTTAACGATTGGTATATTGCTCTGCTTGAGTTGTTTAACTTCACGGTCCATGATTTCGACTGGTTCTTCTATGAATTGTAGTTTCTCGTCGACTTGGATTTCTTCAAGAGGAATGGTGAGATCTTCCTTTGCAAGACATTTCTTAAGGTTTGATACGTGAAATGTATTATGTACTCCGGCGAGTTTTTGCGGTAACTCGAGTCGATAAGCTACCGGTCCAATGCGTTCGATGATCTTGAACGGGCCTACATACCTTGGGTTTAGTTTACCCCTTTTACCGAAACGTATTACACCTTTCCAAGGTGACACCTTTAACATAACCATGTCACCGATCTGAAACTCTAATGGTTTCCTTCGGACATCGGCGTAGCTCTATTGGCGACTACGGGCTGTTTTCAATCTCTCCTTGATTTGTACTATCTTCTCAGTCGTTTCGTGTATGATCTCGGGACCAGTTAATTGTCGATCTACTACTTCATTCCAACAGATAGGGGATCTACACTTCCTTCCATACAATGCTTCGAATGGTGCAGCTTTAATGCTCGCATGATAACTGTTATTATACGAGAATTCTGCTAATGGTAGATATTTATCCCATCCGTTTCCAAAATCGATCACACATGCCTTGAGCATGTCTTCAAGAGTCTGAATTGTTCTTTCACTCTGCCCATCAGTTTGTGGATGATATGCGGTGCTCATATCTAAACGAGTTCCCACGGCCTCCTGTAGTGATTGCCAAAACTTTGATGTAAATCTACTATCACGATCGGATATAATGGAAATAGGTATTCCATGCCTTGAAACAATTTCCTTTATGTATAATCGTAATAGTTTCTCCATTCTACCCGTTTCCTTTATAGGCAAGAAATGTGCAGATTTGGTGAGACGATCAACTATTACCCAAATGGTGTCATAACCCCAGGCTGTCTTAGGTAACTTTGTGATGAAATCCATGGTAATACCGTCCCATTTCCATTCTGGGATTTCTGGTTGTTGAAGTAACCCTGACGGCTTCTGGTGTTCTACTTTGACTTTGGAACAAGTTAAACATTCCTCAACATATGTCGCAACGTCTGTCTTTAAATTAGGCCACCAATAATGCTTCTTAAGATCTTGGTACATCTTTCCAACTCCAGGATGTATCGAGTATCTTGTCTTGTGCGCCTCATTCAATATCAACTTTCTTAATCCACCCAACTTCGGTACCCAAATACGGTTTGCGAAATATCGAATTTCGTCTTCCCGTATAACGAGTTGCTTCTCATACTTCTTCATTATTTCATTTCCTATGTTTTCTTTAGTAAGAGCTTCTCGTTGAGCCTCTTTTATTTGTGAGTTAAGATTCATGCGAATTTTTATGTTCATCGCTCGTACTCGAATTGGTTCCCGTTCTTTTCTGCTTAGAGCGTCGGCCACTACATTCGCTTTCCCGGGATGATAGCGAATCTCACAATCGTAGTCGTTTATCAGCTCGACCCACCTATGTTGCCTCATGTTCAGCTGTTTCTGATCGAAGATATGTTGAAGGCTTTTATGATCGGTAAACACAGTGCATTTAACCCCATATAAGTAGTGTCTCCATATCTTCAATGCAAACACTACTGCTCCCAGTTCTAGATCATGCGTCGTGTAATTCCGCTCGTGAATCTTCAATTGACGAGATGCGTATGCAATAACTTTCTTTCGTTGCATAAGGACACAACCAAAACCTTGTCGCGAAGCGTCACAATATATCTCAAAATCATCGTTCCCTTCAGGTAACGATAAAATAGGTGCCGTGGTCAACTTCTTCTTGAGTAATTGAAATGCACTCTCCTGCTCAAAGGTCCATTCGTACTTCTTCCCTTTTTGTGTTAACGCTGTCAATGGTTTAGCTATTCGGGAAAAATCTTGAATAAACCTTCTATAATAACCGGCTAAACCCAAAAATTGGCGTATCTGCGTTGGTGTCTTAGGAGTCTCCCATTTTTCAATGGCCTCAATTTTAGCTGGGTCAACCTGAATTCCTTTGCTACTAACAACGTGGCCAAGAAATTGTACTTCTTTCAACCAAAAAGCACACTTAGAAAATTTAGCATATAGTTGTTCTTTTCTTAACAGCTCTAATATCAACCTTAAATGATGTTCATGCTCTTGTTCACTCTTGGAATAGATAAGAATATCGTCAATGAAAACGATAATAAACTTATCTAAATACGGACTACAAACTCGATTCATGAGGTCCATGAATACTGCTGGCGCATTTGTCAATCCAAACGGCATAACCAAAAATTCGTAATGACCATAACGTGTCCGAAAAGCTGTTTTTGGAATGTCTTCTTCTTTGACACGTAATTGATGATAGCCCGATCTGAGGTCGATTTTCGAGTACACACATGATCCTTGCAATTGATCAAATAAGTCGTCAATTCTCGGTAATGGATACCGATTCTTGATAGTTAACTTATTTAATTCACGATAATCTATACACATCCTAAAAGATCCATCTTTCTTCTTAACAAATAAAATTGGAGCTCCCCATGGTGAAGTACTTGGTCGTATGAATCCACGGTCCAGTAATTCTTTTAACTGACTCTGAAGTTCTTTTAACTCGGACGGTGCAAGTCTATATGGAGCACGAGCCACTGGTGCAGCTCCTGGTACTAGATCTATTTGAAATTCTACAGATCTAAATGGAGGTAATCCCGGTAATTCTTCCGGAAAAACATCGGGAAAATCTCTTGCCACAGGCACGTCGTTGATGCTCCTCACTTTTTCCTTCGTTTCGACTTTATTAACATGTGCTAAGATAGCATAGCACCCTTTCTTCAAGAACTTTTGAGCTTTCAAACAACTAATGAGTTTTAGCTTTGAGTTACCCTTCTCTCCATAAATCATTACTGGCATTTTATCCTTACGAGGAATGCGAATTGCCTTCTTGGTGCACACAACTTCAGCTCCTATTTTGGACATCCAGTCCATGCCGACTATTACATCAAAACTTCCTAATTCTACGGGTATCAAATCAATCTTAAATGTTTCAGCGGCTAAATTTATTTTACAATCACGGCAAATTTTATCGGCTTTAATTAGTTTACCATTAGCTAACTCAATCATGTACTTAGCATCTAGAGGTAATGATGAACAATTCAATTTAGCGTAAAAGTCTCTACACACGTAACTTCTATCGGCACCAGTATCAAATATAATAGATGCGGATAAGTTATTAATGGTAAACGTACCCGTAACAAGCTCCGGGTCTTCACACGCCTCTCTAGCATTAATAACAAATGCTCTTCCACGTGCAGATCCATTATTCTTCTCTGGATTCGGACACTGGCTCTTATAATGACCCTGTTTCCCACACCCATAACAAGTAACAGTGGCCAAGGCAGTTCTATTTGCATTGGTGGCAGGAGTCTTGGTACCGTTTGTATTTGTAGCGGGAACCCTACAATCTTCAGCAAGATGACCTTTTCGATTACAATTGTTGCACACCACATTACAATAACTAGAGTGATGTTTGTGGCATCTGTTACATAAAGGATTTCGTCCTTTGTAACCTGAGTTTGAACCGCTACCCGCACCTTGCGTGGTTTCTTGTTTCTTGTTGGATTGTTGATGATTACCTTCCCACTTTCTTTTGTTTCCCGATGTCTTGACATCGGTGTTCTTATCCAGAATAATCTGGTCCATCAATTCATTCGCCATGGTGATAGCTTCATGAATAGTCTTGGGTTTGGATGCTGTAACATTTGCCTTGACCTTTTTAGGCAAACCGTCTTTGTACAGTTCAATCTTCCGTTCTTCGGTTGGTACCAATTCGGGACATAGCAAAGCTAATTCCATGAATCGCTGATTGTAGTTGGTGAGTTCAGTACCAACAGCTTTCAGGCTTCGAAATTCAGCTTCCAACTTCCTAACCTCGTTCCTTGGACAATATTCATTGATTAGCATTGTTTTGAATTCTTCCCAAGGAGTATCATAAGCTACATCTCCTCCTACGGCCTTCACATAGTTTTTCCACCACGTGAGTGCACTATCTTGTAGGGTGCACGATGCATACTTGGTCATGTCCTTCTTAATACAACCACTGACTTTAAACACAGACTCAATCTTTTCGATCCACCGGGTTAAACTGACCGGTCCTTCTGTTCCACTGAATGATGAGGGCTTGCAACCTTGAAAAGTTTTGTAAGTGCACCCCACACGAGGATTTGGGTTAACTGCAGCACCTCTTGCAGCCTCGACCCATAACATTCTGTCGTTCACTCGCTGATTGATGAGTTCCTGGATTTCTTGTTCCATCATTCGGTTCAATCGCGCCATAATCTTCAATAAGAATGAAAAAAATAATTATTCACATGGAATATTATAGATGTAGTATGTATTTACAGTACATCGTAGCTTATTAATAATATGAACCAGTTATTATTATAAAAGCCTTTTCTTCTTATTAGCGTTTTATAATTATATCTAGGGTAGTACCTACCCTTTAAAGTTCATACTTAATAGCTTAGTACGAAAATCAATTACTACCACCCAAATAATACTTAACCATGGAAAATTATTTCATTTCACACTTCACTATTTTACATATGCTTATCTTACATCAAACATTAAGCAAACCACACTAGTAATATTATACAAAACATTATATGATTCCATGGTTTAAAACAACAGCGCATCATTTAACCCAAAGCGTTTGTGTTCAAAGAAATCGCTTAAAGGTTATCCTGGTTGTCTCCCTGCGTTTTGGCTGAGGAACCGAAGAAATGGATGTCGGGATAGAACTAATAGGAATAGCGGGAATAGGTGTGGAAGTATCTGGTGGAGTTGGTGCCACAACATCCTCTCTAGACTCGGGATTTGGATTTTCCATTTCAGTAGCCTTTCGTTTCCTTCCTCGTTCGAACTTGTCTTTCGTAATTTCCTGTATTTCTTCCTCCTCAGGATCACTTTCCGATTCCTCTTCAATTGATTCATCCGAAACTTGTGAGTCTTCCCCAAAGGTGTCGTTTTCATCATCGGATAGGTTAATGACTGGAACACCATCTGAAGATTCTGGTTCGGAGTCGCTGAAGGTGATAATAAGTTCTAAGCCAGACATCTATCACATAACAACTAGCACGTTAATACCACATAATATTTACATATTAATTTTTAACCAACAAGGATAAGCAATAGTTTTCGAAATCAAACACGGTCAAAGTCCAGACTCACTAATGCATCCTAACAAACTCGATAAGACACACTAATGCAAATTTTCTGGTTCTCTAAGACCAACGCTCTGATACCACATGTCAAAACCCGACCTTAACCATAAGGATGAATACAATAACATATGATTTCATCGCGAGGTATTGACCTCTATATGCGATGTTTTTCAAAAACTGCATTCGTTTTCACAATACAAACCATAACTTTTATTACAAATACAAGGTTTAAACAAGATAATAATGATTATCGTTTAGCGATAATCTTAGACTTACAAACTTTACATGTGATAATAACAATACGACTTCCAACATATTTTACATTACAAATCCTCCGATATGCAGTTTTATTTTTGACACAAATATGCATACTCAAGATCTTGCTTAAATTCAACATGTTACACCGGAAGCTTTTAGTTATCACCTGAGAATAAACATGCTTAAAACGTCAACATAAAGTTGGTGAGATATAGGTTTAATGCCGGCAGCGTTATAAATATAGACCACAAGATTTCATATATAAACGATTTAATAAAGATATTCTAAGTTGTTGAGCACTTGATAACCATACTTAACATTTAATCAACGTCGCATATTCCCTTTATTATGAAATCTTACTACACCATACCAAGTGTAGTCACCGAAACGAAGTACTGTGCAACCGTTGAATACTGGTCGTCCAGTCCGGTTGGGGTTGTCAGGCCCGATAGATCTATCAACAGGATTCGCGTTTACAATACCTCATGTAAATAGAAGTTACCAAGTTACAGGGAAGTATGCCAGTGGTATAACTCAACGTAGAATATATATTTTTAATCACTTGTGTCCATAACGTAAATCATAAAATGCATGTATTCTCATCCCGAAATATTTAGAGTTTAAAAGTGGGACTATATACTCACCTTTTCCTTGAAGGTATTTAACTCGACTTGGTCTCCGATAGATATCACGAACCTAACCATATATATAATATATCAACATATTTTCTTTTCAAGTAATCGTTACATATATATATACTTATAATACTTTTAATATTTTCTTAGTCCGTAGTTAGCAGTCTGTTGTTAATGGTCCACAATTAGTTGCTCAATAAAATAAATAAAGACCCCATCGTATTCGTATTGATCAGAATTAATCTCGACCCATGGTACCATGTTGTCAAATGACGTGTTGCGTACATAAAGTACCGTGTTGTCAGATGACGTGTTGCGTACAATCATGAGGTCTTATGATTAATCTTCTCGTGTTGTTTACGGGTGGTCCTGAAATATATAAAATCAAATCATAAGTAAATATCTATTAAATATTATGTTAATTAGCCAAGATATGATTAATCCGATTTTTTCATAATATGATATATTACAGGTTTTGAAGTGTTTTAAAAATCAAATTAGAAGGATCTATTTAGTTTTCGAACAGGTTTGAAATCATTCAAACTATGTTCTTGTTGTTAAAAATTTTATAACACAAAATAAGATAGCTATATAAATATGAATCGAATAAGATTATGAATAAGGTTACTACCTCAAGTTACTTGGATAAAGCTACTAGAAAAGATAGAAAATAATCTTGATCAAACTTTCTTATGATGATTATAGGTTGTTCATGAAGCTAGTTCTTCATGAGTATTTGCTGAGATTGTGAAGAACACTTAGAGTTCCTAAGAGTGTGTTTTTTTGTTAGAGAAAGATGGTTGTAAGAATGAAATGAAAAACCAAGGTGATGGTGATACTTATAGGACAGTTTGGTTGTTGAGGGAACAAGGACAAATTATTGTGTTGAATTTTTGAGTAATAATGTATGCTAGCTTACAAATAAGATTCCCTCTTATCTAGGGCAGATCTAAGGCTGATAAGGATATTGATTTGATGTGTATTTACCAATAGTAAATACGTATAGATAATGGGTATGATACGGTAAAGGAAGCTCAAAATCGGGCTTTTATTTTGGGTCCAACCGGGCCAAAAATAAAATTTTAAGATATTTTTAATAAAGCAATGTTAGCCCAAAAAAAAAATTTCCAAGCTGACCTGGCAGCTCGACCCCAGCCAGGGGCTCTGCCCCTTGGACCCCGCCAGGGGTTTCCACCCCTTGGACCCCGCTTATTGGGGGCGCTGCCTCCGAACCCCCGTCATAATCAAGATAAGTTCAAACAATTGTGCACTCCACACTTCCCCAAACTTGTTCGATATTTATCAAGATTATTTTGGTTACAAATTAATCCCATTACACTTAAATCATATTGGTGACATAAATCACAACACATTATAGATTGTAAGTATATATATGTCAAAGAACGTTACATATAGTTATCTTTTTGAAAACTTAAGTTAGTGGTCTCAAAGTATACTTATAACTCATTGTTGTTAGTTCACAATGAAATGTTAAACCATCCTTAAATCATGTTAAATATGTATAGATATGTACATATACATAATCGTATAATTATCGTGTGTTATATAGTTCGTGATATCATCGGTCAAATTGGACGGTCAAACGTTGTGTAAAACTCTTTTCAAAAATATAAGTCTCAACAGTTTGGATTGCTTATCATGTTGGTAAGGTTTAATTTATGTAAATATTAATCTCATAAGTATAGAACGATCAGAAAATTCCTGGTCGTTACAACATTAACAAGATGCATATAAGAATATCTCCTATCATTTCGGGAAATCCTTCGGACATGATAAAAACGAATTCGAAGTACTAAAGCATCCGGTACTTTGGATGGGGTTCGTTAGGCCCAATAGATCTATCTTTACGATTCGCGTCAATTAGTAGATCGGTTTACTAATTCTTAGGCTACCAAGCAAAAAGGGCATATTCGGCTTCGATCATTCACCCATGTGATGTAGTTTCATTTACTTGTGTCTATTTCGTAAAACATTTATAAAACTGCATGTATTCTCATCCCAAAATATTAGATTTTAAAAGTAGGACTATAACTCACTTTCACAGATATATACTTCGTCGGGAAGTAAGACTTGGCCACTGGTCGATTCACGAACCTATAACAAATATGTACATATATATCAAAGTATATTCAAAATATAATTACAACATTTTTTATTACGTTTTAATGATTTGAGTGTGTTAAGTCAGCAGTCCTCGTTAGTAACCTACAACTAGTTGTCCACAGTTAGATGTACAGAAAATAAAGCAATATATTTTATCTCGAATCAATCCACGACCTCGTGTATACAAGCCTCAGGCTAGATCACAACTCAAAGTATATATAATATTTTAGAATCAACCTCAACCCTATATAGCTAACTCCAACATTACTGAATATAGAGTGTCTATGGTTGTTCCGAAATATATATATAGATGGGTCGATATGATATGTCAAAATATTGTATTCGTGTCTATTGTATCCAAAGATTAAATAATATATTAGAATACATGTATAATACAATATGAGTTAGCTAGGATATGATTAATATAGATTTGTTACCAATTTTCACGTAGTTACAACAAGCAAAAATATCCAATCTTGTTTTACCCATAACTTCTTCGATTTAAATCCTTTTTGAGTGATTCAAGTGGCTATGGTTTCATATTGATCTTAAGTTTATGAATCTAAACAGAAAAAGTATGAATTTATGGTTGGAAATACAGGTTATAAGTCGTTTTTGTAAAGGTAGTCATTTCAGTCGAAAGAACGACGTCTAGATGACCATTTTGAAAAACATACTTTCACTTGGAGTTTAACCATGATTTTTGGATATAGTTTCATGTTCATAAGAAAAATCATTTTTCCATAAGAACAACTTTTAAATCAAAGTTTATCATAGTTTTTAATTAACTAACCCAAAACAGCCCGCGGTGTTACTTCGACGGCGTATATCCGGTTTTACCGTGTTTTTCGTGTTTTCAGGTTTTAAATCATTAAGTTAGCATATCATATAGATATAGAATATGTGTTTAGTTGATTTTAAAAGTCAAGTTAGAAGGATTAACTTTTTTTTGCGAACAAGTTTAGAATTAACTAAACTATGTTCTCGTGATTACAAGTTTAAACCTTCGAATAAGGTAGTTTTATATATATGAATCGAATGATGTTAAGAACATCATTACTACCGCAGGTTTTCGGGATAAACCTACCGAAAATGAGAAAAATAGATCTAGCTTCAAAGGATCCTTGGATGGCTTGAAAGTTCTTGAAGTAGAATCATGACACGAAAACAAATTCAAGTAAGATTTCCACTCGAAATAAGATTGTTAAAGTTATAGGAATTGAATCAAAGTTTGAATATGAGTATTACCTTGTATTAGAAAGATATCTTACTGTAAATAAGAACGATTTCTTGAGGTTGGATGATCACTCAAAGTGGATTTGCAAGATTGGAAATAAGCTAGTAAACTTGGAAGTGTTATTGGTGTGTTCTTGAGTAGTTGTTTTATAATTTTGTTTATGTATGGATTTATGAACTAGATTGAGCTAGATTTTGATGAAGATGATGAAGAATACTTAGAAAAATGGAAGAACACTTGAGAGAGAGTAGTTTGATGTGTGTAAGTTGCAAAATGAAAGTGTTTATGTGTGTGTTCTTTCACGTGAACTATGGTGTCAATATAGGCTCCATTAGTTTGTTGTTTTGTTAGATATTTCATGCTAGTTGCTAAATGATGGTTCCCACATGTGTTAGGTGACTCACATGGGCTACTAATAGCTGATGATTGGAGTGTATATACCAATAGTTCATACATATAGAAGCTGTGCATTGTACCAGTACAAATACGGGTGTATACGAGTAAAATTATTGATGAAAATGAATGAGGATATAATTGTAAGCATTTTTGTTAAGTATAAGTACTTTGATAAGTGTCTTGAAGTCTTTCAAATGTGTATGAATACATATTAAAATACTACATGTATATACATTTTAACTGAGTCGTTAAGTCATCGTTAGTCGTTACATGTAAGTGTCGTTTTAAAACCTTTAGGTTAACGATCTTGTTAAATGTTGTTAACCCATTGTTTATTATAACTAAAGAGATGTTAAATTATTACATTATCATGATATTATGATGTATTAATATATCTTAATATGATATATATACATTTAAATGTCGTTACAACGATAATCATTACATATATGTCTCGTTTCGAAATCCTTAAGTTAGTAGTCTTGTTTTTACATATGTAGTTCATTGTTAATATACTTAATGAGATACATACTTATCATAATATCATGTTAATATATATATATATATATATATATATATATATATATATATATATATATATATATATATATATATATATATATATATATATATATATATATCCATATATATGTCATCATATAGTTTTTACAAGTTTTAACGTTCGTGAATCGCCGGTCAACTTGGGTGGTCAATTGTCTATATGAAACCTATTTCAATTAATCAAGTCTTAACAAGTTTGATTGCTTAACATGTTGGAAACACTTAATCATGTAAATATCAATTTCATTTAATATATATAAACATGGAAAAGTTCGGGTCACTACACATGTGATGACCCGGGAATTTCCGATCAAATTTAAACTTAATCTTGATATGATTTCGACATGATGAGCAAAGTTTGTAATGTTGAGTCACAAATATTTTTAACTGTTTCATATATACATTTGACCTTTGACCATTTCCGACGATTCACGAACGACTATTTGTAAATAGATAGCATATATATATTTAAATAGGTATTTATAATAGGAAATATAATTTAGAATATTATATAGTATGATTATTAGGATTTATATTGTAAAATAAATAAAGTAAAATGCGATTAAGGAAAACTATAAAATATATAAATATATGTATAAATATGTAAATAAATATTACTTGTAAATATATAAAGTTATATTAATTCTATTTGTTTAACAATATATAATATAATTGTTTTAGTATTTAACTTTGCTAATTGAAAACTGTTTATATATAGAAAGGAATATAAATGATTTCGAGCTTAATTAGTAAGCGTGAGTAATACTCGGTTGACATTTCGTTAGCGTTCATATAGATTTAATATAAGTTTATGATGGATTAAAATAAAAGCTGAACTGTAAATTGATTACGAAGATTTTAGATTTGTTAAAAGTATTTTTACCTTTTTAAGTTTAAATATTAGTACTCCGTACATATAAATTGGAAAATAAAATAAATAATTTTCTAACCTTTTTGATCTGGTTTCAAACAGGTATTGAGTGAAATAACTAAATATATTTAATCTAGAAATTTGGGATTTTTTAGGAACACTTTTATACTACAACTGTTTAGCAATGAACACGATATAGCACCCGTGCACACTGTCGGTGCCTTAACATTAGTGTATGGCAGCTGCTATATTTTATTATTTAAATTATGCACGTTCACTATTTCCTACAAGACTTTTATGTCTTACATATTTTATATATATGTAACATATATGTTAAACAATGGCAAAAAAACCATCATCAACGAGGGTCACCCTCTTACATCTCCTATCACCGCCATCTTGCCACCATCCTTCCACCCATCACCGTGACCACCTTCCAACACCGGTCACCACCCTCTACGACCTCCGTGAACCACCCACCTCACCACCTAAAAAAAAAAAACAAACGATCACTTCTTCCATCACCCTTTACGCGAATCACCTCCACCATCATTCACCCATAAATCGTCTCTAAAATCACCATTGTTGCAGCTCAGCTTGATCTTAATCACAATCGGAATACATTAAAAACAGTTACTATCTTTGTCGAGGAAAAATCACCACAACCGTCACTAAACCATCTCACCACCATCAATTTTTTTTCTCTCACTCTTTTCTTCGTTGATTCTACGGCCGGCCACCTGTCGCTGCTGTTTTCCTTTTTGCAACCCAACAAACGATGATGATCCATAAAGGAAACCGTGATGATTGTGATTATGTAAAACGAGAATGATGATGAATAGTTATTAATGGTGGTCCGTTAGAATTGAAATATTGATGATAATGATTCCGATGAGTTTAAGGAGGGTAAATGATACATGATCATGTCACAACGAGATGTAATGTTGATGATGATGATCATACGTTGATCGATGACGTGATGATGAATACAGATGATAATGATGTGTCGTGATGATGATGTTCACGAAACAGATAATGATGATGATGGTATACGCATGATGATGATGATATAAGATGGAAGTTAAGATGATCATGATTATGATACATAAATTAACACAACCCTGATAATGGCTCGACTGATGATGATTTTATGAAAAATATGAATCAGTATGTATATGTTAATTAGGTTTAAATGCGAAGTATTACAGAAAAACAACAGCAGAGACGGGGTGAGGCGTGTAGTCGTTTAACGAGAGGTCTCAAGTTCGAGACTTGAGGGCGACACTTATTTTTTTCTTTTCTTGTTTTGACAGTTGGGCTGTATATTATCTATTGGGCCGAAATCCAGTTATTGTTGGGCCGAAGGAAAGAGGCCACGGTTAGTTATGAAAGTCGGGTTATATATGATAGGCCGTAATAAAAAGTAGGAAAAACGGGCATGGCTTTTTGGTTCAGGGTGTTGCGGGTGAGCGGGAGGTCGAGGGTTCGAGCTCGGTCTCTGAAAATTCTTTTTAGGAAACTTATTCTTTAAGGTAGTGCTTTTATTATTATTATTATTATTATTATTATTATTATTATTATTATTATTATTATTATTATTATTATTATTATTATTATTATTATTATTATTATTATTATTATTATTATTATAATGTAAGAACTTGATATGACAATAAAAATTAAATTCGATATATTAATTAATAGAAGTATGGTTATTATAAGATGATTAAGTTATGATTATAATGGAAAAATTGATATAGTAATAATATTATGAAAATTTAAGTATTTATATATAATCACTAAAAATTACAGAATTATACATCAATGAAAATGATGATATTATGATTATAAATGTAAATTTTGATAAATGATAATCATATATACTATTAATATTAATTTTATTAAAAACATTATTATTATTATTATTTAAAATACCATTATTAGTAAAATTATCATTATTTTAGTTATCATTATTATTAAAAATATTATTTTTATTTTATTATTATTATTATTATTATTATTATTATTATTATTATTATTATTATTATTATTATTATTACTAGGGTTATAAATATAAGATTTTAAATATAAATTTTACTATGAAAATGACTAAGTTACAACTTAAACGAATTATTAATTTTACTACTATTATCACTGTTATTATTATGAAATTTATTATTTTCAATATCATTATGAAATCTAATGATTATTAGTATTATTATTATTGTCAATAATTTAATATTTTAATGATATTTAAATAAAAATATATTTTTAAATATATCATAGTATATTTAATTTACTATTTTAATGTAACATAAATATATAAAAATAACAAATACACTACTAAATTAAGTAAGATAGATTGTATTTAATTAATATGTATAAATTAGTGTGATTTCTATTACATGTTCAATATATGTTTTAATATATATAATTGATATAGGTTCGTGAATCCGAGGCCAACCCTGCATTGTTTAGTTCTGTCGTATGCATATTTTTACTACAAAATATCGTATGGTGAGTTTCATTATTCCCTTTTTATATATATTTTTGGGACTGAGAATACATGCGCTGTTTTTTATAAATGCTTTACGAAATAGACACAAGTAATTGAAACTACATTATATGGTTGGATTATCTAATCGAATATTCCCTTTTTATTAAGTCTGGTAATCTAAGAATTAGGGAACAGACACCCTAATTGACGCGAACTCTAAAGATAGATCTATTGGGCCCAACAAGCCCCATCCAAAGTACCGGATGCTTTAGTACTTCGAAATTTATATCATGTCCGAAGGAGGATCCCGGAATGATGGGGATATTCTTATATGTATATTGTGAATGTCGGTTACCAGGTGTTCAATCCATATGAATGATATTTTTGTCTCTATGCATGGGACGTATGTTTATGAGAAATGGAAATAGGAAATCTTGTGGTCTATTAAAATTATGAAAGGATTATTTATGTTAAACTAATGAACTCACCAACCTTTTGGTTGACACTTGAAAGCATGTTTATTCTCAGGTAAGAAAGAAGTTTTCCGCTGTGCGATTGCTCATTTAAAAGATATTACTTGGAGTCATTCATGACATATTTCAAAAGACGTTGCATTCGAGTAGTCGGGTTCATCAAGATTATTATTTAGTCAATTATAGTTGAATATATTATGAAATGATTTGCATGTCATCAGTTTTCGATATAAAGAAAGTTTGTCTTTTAAAAACGAATGCAATGTTTGTAAAATGTATCATATAGAGGTCAAGTACCTCGCGATGTAACCAACTATTGTGAATCGTTTGTAATCGATATGGACTTTGTCCGGATGGATTAGGACGGGTCACTACAGTTGGCATCAGAGCGGTGGTCGTAGCGAACCAGGTCTTGCATTAGTGTGTCTAACTAGGAGTTGTTAGGATGCATTAGTGAGTCTGGACTTCGACTTAATAGTTGTTAGGTTACTTTAAGGATTCTGGACTTGAACCTGGTCTGCATGTCAAAAGTTTTGCTTATCATTTCGTGTCAAAAATTACCTGCTTATCAGTCTTAGAGAATCACTTGCTTATCATTCTTAGTCTAGACACGTTTTACTGCATTGACTGCATGAATAGTGTATAGACAAAATTCATATCTCAGCGTATCTGCTACTTCATATCTTAGCGTATCTGTTACTGTAACTTTGTCTGACATACTCCGTAGATTCCTCCGTAACTTATGAGATTTTAGTATTATATATGCATATGTAAATTATGTATTGCACGGTACTAATCTACATCCTATAATCTATTTCTTATCGAAAATCCTTCATCTGATCGTATGAGATGAATCCTGCAACCAGTTCGAGTCCCTCAGATTCCGATAGCTATTCCGATAGTTATTCCGACAGCTATTCCGACATAGATGTTTACCTAAGCTCCGAAAACAGCGTCATCGGCATGAATCAACCAATCAGCCATTATCAATTCATCTGATGGGTTCGTAGTCGACTTAATTAATGGAAATGCGCAGAAGGCAATCCCTTCCACCAACCGAATTCACCTCTTGACAATGAACCTGAAGCGTTTACCGGCGAACCTGTTCGGGACACCATTTTCAGTCTCATTTCCAGGGTAACTCGACAAGATTATATTCTATCCACAATTCTGAACCTTATTCATCCGCTCGTTCCGACCGACAATCATCCTGGAGTAATAAGTCAACGAACTTCGCGCTCGAATAATCAATTCGGAGAATATGGTGCAAAATGTACCAGCTCCAGCAACATCACCGGCACCAACAGTACCATCAACAATCCATGCTTCAATATCTTCATCTGTACTTTAAGTATGATCTTCGTTCTACGTATCGTTCTACCTCATTTATCTTCGTTCGACATGGAGAATATGTAATCTCTAAAGTTTTAGAGATTATTTATTCTAGTTCCAACCGAAAAGCAAATGAGTTTAATATTATATTAACTCATTAAATCCATGAATACATCTGAAGAAAATATATATGTATATATTTTTTCATAAAGATTATAATTAAAAATTCTCTTGTACAAACTGTTAATGGTGAAAGTATTTAACGGGTAGGTAATACCCGAGGAATATTTAATTTTCACATTAATAAGTTACATTGTACGTTCTTCGAATCTGTTTCAACAGTCATATACTATCCTACTTATATCCACCAATATACAAATTCGTTCACCCCAGAATAACCATATTCATCCAATTTCATATTTGGATTTTGATTTATCAGAATCCAACAAGTGGCATAATGAAGAAATAATGGACACAATAAAAATTGATTAGAAACAGACTAATTAACAATATGAAATTTTGTTAAGAAAGCACGCTAACAAAATCCTAGCTAACTGTTCCTAGCTAACTGTTAATTCCATATTACAATTTATTTATCGCAATTTAATTATCGCAATTTATTTTATCGCAATTTTAATTCTCGCAATTTTATTTATCGTTATTTAATTTCTGTTATTTACTTTACGCATTTTATTTATCGTCATTTAATTTCTATATTTATTTTACGCACTTTAAATATCGGGACACGTATACAAAGTTTTGACATATCATATCGACACATCTATATATATTATTTGGAATCACCATAGACACTCTATATGCAGTAATGATCGAGTTCTCTATACAGGGTTGAGGTTGATTCTATAATAATATATATACTTTGAGTTGTGATCGAGTCTGAGACGTATACGGGTCACGACACGTATTAATTAATTCGAATATTGTATATTAAACTATATATGAATTATTGGACTGTTACTGTGGACTATCGACTGTGGACTAATAACATTGGACAATTAAAATGAATTAAAATATTGATTATAATATATGAAACTAAACAATTCTTCAAGTTGCCACTTGATTTCGTCTTAAACATCATTTGTATCTTCACGATTACAATCTGCGTTCAAACCTTTCATGAGTTTTGAAAACACCTTAATCGATAGGATGAATCAACCGCACTCCATCTACGGAAGGAAAGATTTATGCATATAGTTATGCACCAGAGAAACTCTCGGCAACTGAGTAAAAGTTTAACACGTAGCCGCGTCAGATCCTTTGACATTTATTAGCAAAAATAACTTTACGATCCCTTTTCAAAGTAGCCAATTTTTTTCACAGCTCCAGCAAGTCAACTTCGACTTTTCATTCGAAGTAACCTTACTATAATCCTGATATATATGATTACCCTTTTGATACCGGAGAATTCTTTTATATTCCACTATATTACCAGTAGACGTACTAGCAAGCTCGTTCCTCCTTGGCTCAAATCTCTCTGACAAATCATTATATTTATATTTATTCATGGAAACCCTATCATATACTCATCCGCATCTTGTAACGAGAACTACCATATCAATTACCGGGAATCAGCAATCAGTACTTTGAAAACTCATAGCATATCTACATCAACAGTTACATGTATAACATTTATCTCTTAGAATTATGGTCTTTCATTCTAAAATTCTGAAAAGTACTCAGTCTACAAATCAATACTCCGAATGTTGAAAAAGTTGAATGAAGCGGCAGAAACCGTAGATAGCCGTAAACGACCTTAAATCATCGAAAGTTTGATGATAAAGAATAGTATGTTGGAAAAGCTCAGAAACGTTGGAACTGAAAAATGAATTGAGCTAACCATGAAGGAGATCAAGGACAAATACAAGGACCATACTCTATATTCAAAGAATCCAGATAAATTCTGGATCCGTTGAAATCTTTAGAGAATATCTTGCTCCGAAGTCATGTTAAAATTTTACAGAAAAATCTTTCTCTATCAACCATCGAACTTAGAAATTCCAAAATATCATCATCAATATCTTCGATATTTCTGAGGATATTTTCATAAATATTCCCGTCTGAAATTATATACCTCTTCGTGCTTTTTGTATATCATTGTATTGAAAACATTCAATAGAAAATCTAGTACCGTAAAGCGGATTTTGCTAAACTATGAAAGAAGCCGTGGAAAAATCACAAAGAATAAGTTTGACTTCAAAGAATTTAAATGATTCTGTTTCTGATGAAATCTTTAGCAAATACCTTGCTTCTGAATCTAAACCCTTACGGATAAATCTTCTTCATCATACTTCGATATTAGAAATTCCAAGATATCATCGTATCTTTCATTATAAATATTCTCCATATTTCTGAAGATATTTTTATAATTACTCTTATCTGAAATCATTAATCTTTTCGTGCTATCAGTGTTACATCATATAGAAACTATTAGTTTCTATATTCTGTAAACTTTCGAGCTTAAAATATGAATGTTTTTGAAGTAGTGTTGGGAACTGATGCATGAGTTAGTATAATATAATGACACTTGATCACCGTGATTATATTACAGTAAGTCATGCTGAGTTTCTAATGAAATGTGATGATTCACAGATCATAACGTCATCATGTGCCATGTTACACGACTCGTTCATTCTACTTCACCTCCGAACATATCAAGAAAATATATTCTTGATAGTTCTATTCTCAGTGATTCTGGTAATTTGATAAATCGAACCGTGCTATCACATTCCTTCCTGCTTAGAACATTATAATCATTCGAAACTCTATATCTACAAATTCTGGACTATTATTCGCTTGACTTGAAGTCGGGAAGAGGAAACAAAAGCATAGAACTTTGAAATATAAGGGAGAATATAAAGTCTGATAACAACACATAAATTACAAACCGTGCATATCAATGTTTATCGCAACATAAAGACACGGGAGAATTAAAAACATTATAATCCCAAGGGCGAAGTAGAAGAAGGCAGATTCCTCTGGTGGAAGTTGGAAAAGGAGAATGATTGTTGCGATAGTAAGAATGAGGACAAGGATCAGAACTGGACTAAGCATTTTCACAATCTTTTGGGATATATAAACTAAGAAAGAAAGTATAGGAATTGTGAGAATAATGGAACGAGAGAGCTTAATTTATAGTGGAAATATCAAACAGAGTAATCGAGGTAGATCACCATATTTAATTATAGAGATCTTAATTTACTTACGCGCCGAAGAGTCAAATCTTTTTGATTTCGAAGATTTTCTATAAATCCCTTGAATTTTGGAATTCAACCTTGGCTCCGTCAAAAGTTAAGACGAATCCTTATTTTTCATATTTTAATCTTTTGTGATAGCTTCATTCGTACTCTTCGAATAATCGAATTATTTTATCCATTTTACTCAATGATGATAAAACTCAATTTATCAACTTATATTCATCATGAAAACATTTTTATTGTTAGCCATGACCACCTCCCTCAAATTTTGGGACAAAATTTCTTTAACGGGTAGGTACTGTGATGACCCGGGAATTTCCGATCAAATTTAAACTTAATCTTGATATGATTTCGACATGATGAGCAAAGTCTGTAATGTTGAGTCACAAATATTTTGAACTGTTTCATATATACATTTGACCTTTGATCATTTTTGACGATTCACGAATGACTATTTGTAAATAGATAGCATATATATATATATTTAAATAGGTATTTATAATAGGAAATATAATTTAGAATATTATATAGTATGATTATTAGGATTTATATTGTAAAATAAATAAAGTAAAATGCGATTAAGGGAAACTATAAAATATATAAATATATGTATAAATATGTAAATAAATATTACTTGTAAATATATAAAGTTATATTAATTCTATTTGTTTAACAATATATAATATAATTGTTTTAGTATTTAACTTTGCTAATTGAAAACTGTTTATATATAGAAAGGGAATATAAATGATTTCGAGCTTAATTAGTAAGCGTGAGTAATACTCGGTTGACATTTCGTTAGCGTTCATATAGATTTAATATAAGTTTATGATGGATTAAAATAAAAGCTGAACTGTAAATTGATTACGAAGATTTTAGATTTGTTAAAAGTATTTTTACCTTTTTAAGTTTAAATATTAGTACTCCGTACATATAAATTGGAACAGAAAATAAATAATTTTCTAACCTTTTTGATCTGGTTTCAAACAGGTATTGAGTGAAATAATTAAATATATTTAATCTAGAAATTTGGGATTTTTTAGGAACACTTTTATACTACAACTGTTTAGCAATGAACACGATATAGTACCCGTGCACACTGTCGGTGCCATAACATTAGTGTATGGCAGCTGCTATATTTTATTATTTAAATTATGCACGTTCACTATTTCCTACAAGACTTTTATGTCTTACATATTTTATATATATGTAACATATATGTTATACAATGGCAAAAATACCATCATCAACGAGGGTCACCCTCTTCCATCTCCTATCATCGCCATCCTGCCACCATCCTTCCACCCATCACCGTGACCACCTTCCAACACCGGTCACCACCCTCTACGACCTCCGTGAACCACCCACCTCACCACCTAAAAAAAAAAACAAACGATCACTTCTTCCATCACCCTTTACGCGAATCACCTCCACCATCATTCACCCATAAATCATCTCTACAATCACCATTGTTGCTGCTCAGCTTGATCTTAATCACAATCGGAATACATTAAAAACAGTTACTATCTTTGTCGAGGAAAAATCACCACAACCGTCACTAAACCATCTCACCACCATCAATTTTTTTTCTCTCACTCTTTTCTTCGTTGATTCTATAGCCGGCCACCTGTCGCTGCTGTTTTCCTTTTTGCAACCCAACAAACGATGATGATCCATGAAGGAAACCGTGATGATTGTGATTATGTAAAACGAGAATGATGATGAGTAGTTATTAATGGTGGTCCGTTAGAATTGAAATATTGATGATAATGATTCCGATGAGTTTAAGGAGGGTAAATGATACATGATCATGTCACAACGAGATGTAATGTTGATGATGATGATCATACGTTGATCGATGACGTGATGACGAATACAGATGATAATGATGTGTCGTGATGATGATGTTCACGAAACAGATAATGATGATGATGGTATACGCATGATGATGATGATATAAGATGGAAGTTAAGATGATCATGATTATGATACATAAATTAAAACAACCCTGATAATGGCTCGACTGATGATGATTTTATGAAAAAGATGAATCAGTATGTATATATGTTAATTAGGTTTAAATGCGAAGTATTACAGAAAAACAACAGCAGAGATGGGGTGAGGCGTGTATTCGTTTAACGAGAGGTCTCAAGTTCGAGACTTGAGGGCGACACTTATTTTTTTCTATTCTTGTTTTGACAGTTGGGCTGTATATTATCTATTGGGCCGAAATCCAGTTATTGTTGGGCCGAAGGAAAGAGGCCACGGTTAGTTATGAAAGTCGGGTTATATATGATAGGCCGTAATAAAAAGTAGGAAAAACGGGCATGGCTTGTTGGTTCAGGGTGTTGCGGGTGAGCGGGAGGTCGAGGGTTCGAGCTCGGTCTCTGAAAATTCTTTTTAGGAAACTTATTCTTTAAGGTAGTGCTTTTATTATTATTATTATTATTATTATTATTATTATTATTATTATTATTATTATTATTATTATTATTATTATTATGTAAGAACTTGATATGACAATAAAAATTAAATTCGATATATTAATTAATAGAAGAATGGTTATTATAAGACGATTAAGTTATGATTATAATGGAAAAATTGATATAGTAATAATATTATGAAAATTTAAGTATTTATATATAATCACTAAAAATTACAGAATTATACATCAATGAAAATGATGATATTATGATTATAAATGTAAATTTTGATAAATGATAATCATATATACTATTAATATTAATTTTATTAAAAACATTATTATTATTATTATTTAAAATACCATTATTAGTAAAATTATTATTATTTTAGTTATCATTATTATTAAAAATATTATTTTTATTTTATTATTATTATTATTATTATTATTATTATTATTATTATTATTATTATTATTATTATTATTATTATTATTACTAGGGTTAGAAATATAAGATTTTAAATATAAATTTTACTATGAAAATGACTAAGTTACAACTTAAACGAATTATTAATTTTACTACTATTGTCGCTGCTATTATTATGAAATTTATTATTTTCAATATCATTATGAAATCTAATGATTATTAGTATTATTATTATTGTCAATAATTTAATATTTTAATGATATTTAAATAAAAATATATTTTTAAATATATCATAGTATATTTAATTTACTATTTTAATGTAACATAAATATATAAAAATAACAAATACACTACTAAATTAAGTAAGATATATTGTATTTAATTGATATGTATAAATTAGTGTGATTTCTATTACATGTTCAATATATGTTTTAATATATATAATTGATATAGGTTCGTGAATCCGAGGCCAACCCTCCATTGTTTAGTTCTGTCGTATGCATATTTTTACTACAAAATATCGTATGGTGAGTTTCATTATTCCCTTTTTATATATATTTTTGGGACTGAGAATACATGCGCTGTTTTTTATAAATGCTTTACGAAATAGACACAAGTAATTGAAACTACATTATATGGTTGGATTATCTAATCGAATATGCCCTTTTTATTAAGTCTGGTAATCTAAGAATTAGGGAACAGACACCCTAATTGACGCGAACTCTAAAGATAGATCTATCGGGCCCAACAAGCCCCATCCAAAGTACCGGATGCTTTAGTACTTCGAAATTTATATCATGTCCGAAGGAGGATCCCGGAATGATGGGGATATTCTTATATGTATATTGTGAATGTCGGTTACCAGGTGTTCAATCCATATGAATGATATTTTTGTCTCTATGCATGGGACGTATGTTTATGAGAAATGGAAATAGGAAATCTTGTGGTCTATTAAAATTATGAAAGGATTATTTATGTTAAACTAATGAACTCACCAACCTTTTGGTTGACACTTGAAAGCATGTTTATTCTCAGGTAAGAAAGAAGTTTTCCGCTGTGCGATTGCTCATTTAAAAGATATTACTTGGAGTCATTCATGACATATTTCAAAAGACGTTGCATTCGAGTCGTCGGGTTCATCAAGATTATTATTTAGTCAATTATAGTTGAATATATTATGAAATGATTTGCATGTCATCAGTTTTCGATATAAAGCAAGTTTGTCTTTTAAAAACAAATGCAATGTTTGTAAAATGTATCATATAGAGGTCAAGTACCTCGCGATGTAACCAACTATTGTGAATCATTTGTAATCGATATGGACTTTGTCCGGATGGATTAGGACGGGTCACTACAACACAGGCCATGCGATCGCATGGCCAGCTGGATCAGATATTTTGCTTGCCAAAAATGTGGGATGCTGAGAATTAATTAATATATAATATAATATATATAATTATATATATATTATATTATATTCTTGTGCATAGTAGACTTGTAATTTTAGGTCCGTTGACTCGCGCGTTGATGCTCGGTTTATGTCTCGGTTCCGGATTTTCGAACGTCTTTTCGTACGCTTTAATATCTTGTACTTTATATTTCGCAACTTGTAATTTGCACAAAAAATTATTTTCCTTAACTCTCAAAATCCGTGCAAGTCTTTAACTCACTTTTAGTGGCACTTTTGAGTGCACTATGGCTTTAGTGGTACTTTTCAAGCTTTAGTGGCACTTTTTCTTCAATTCTTTAATCTTCGTGCTTCATCTTCACATTTATTTATTTAAATGATTACAACTTAAAAATGGAATAATTACAACTAAAAACTTTACATATTTGGGATGATATTGCGACTAAATATATGTTCATTTAGAGCACTATCAATGATTATATCATTGATGGTCCAGTTTTACCATATAAACATCTCGACCATACTCATGCGTAGTCTAGATATCTACATTTTTGTCATGACACGTCAACCATTTCAAAATAAAAGTAAACTAGTTTACACACAAGACATAACAAAATGTAAAAACATTACATTCATAACAAAAACACAACCGAGTGCATATCTCTACGGTTGGTAATTTACAATATCCTCCACGGATGAGTTCTCATCCCTACAAATCCTGTCCAATTCTTCAAAACTAATCTGGCCGAGAGCCTCATGCGCTCATCGGAAATTTTGAATACAAGTGGCGCTTAAATCGTTCTTCATCTTTTCAGCAGCGCTACCAGCCGGCAAGAAACACTGCACTCGCCTTAGCACCTCAAAATTGGTTACTTTTTGATTGCCTTAAGAAAGGCATTGAACGGCTGATGAAAAATGGAGGACTTCAGTAGGCGGGAAAAAAGTACATGTATACCATGTTGCAGGCGGGTAAGTTAACCCAACGTTACCGACACTTTCTCTGATAACTTCTTATTGTCATCCGGGAGAAAGGCGACCGTTTCCTGCTATCAGGCAAGAGCTACCTTTGTAGCTACCAAGGCCTCCCGGGAAACCCGTAACTCATCCTGGGTGGAGTCCAAGGCTTCCTTTACTGACACCAGCTCCCTCTCAAGATGGGCTATAGTCCCCGACAATTCCGCCATACGCCAATTGTTTTTTTCAAACGTCACACAATAATCATGAATACGACGAGCATCAGCCTCGCTCCGATCTAATTCATCCGCCGCAAGATGTTGAGCGAACACGGAAAACTGGGAGCGCAAATGTTGTGCTTGCGTGGCAGAAAGAGAAACTAATGCCTCTTTCAGGGCCGAGAAAGTAATAAAATCCAGATACTCCCTGTAAACTGGATAGTCCGAAGGGGTGCAGTGAAGAAGATCACGAAATGGCTCAATATTACAGTCGGGCAGGACATAAACATTCTCCCCGGCATTGGTTATTAGCCGAGGGCGAGAATCTGAAGCCTCGATGACAGGTTCTTTGCCAGGACAGTGCCCTTGAACCGACTCCCTATCAACAACTGGCTCTTCTTCAGCCATCCGCTCCTCCTAGACAACTGGCTCACCCTCTCAACAGGCTCAACCGCCTCTCGGGAAACAGCCCCCTCTAGCAAAGGTATCGTAGGAGCAGACGCCTGTGCCTCTGTCGGAACCACAGTAACACGACCTACACAAATGGCATAGTCAGTACACACTGTTTAAGTAAAAACAAGATGACAACAATACATCAAATACATACCTTCATTCGTAGTAGTCGGTTCAACCCGACGCCTCGTACGACGAATCAATCCAGCATCTGAAGATCCGCTATTAGAAGGCTCCAAGTCATCAGGAGACGACGCTCGATGACGACTGGTAGTCGCCGGGGCTGCTCTCGGCGCCTGTTGATGAATGGTGGATGCCGGGGCTGCACCCTCTACCACTTTCTCGGTAAAGACCATTCCGTCTAGACACTCCTACCGGAGAACCTCCGAAATGGTCAACTCTGCAAAACTCATAAATTTCATTCCATAAATCGCAATTATGAAAGAATATGAAAAATTGCATGGATACATATCTCTCCCATCTCTACGAGCAACAGGGACCCTGTCAGAATGCCTCCAATTATTACTGAAGTTTGCCATCACCAACACGTGCTCGTTATATATCCTTTGAGGGATATTCAGACCCCTCAATTGGTCAACCATCTCCTCACCTAATTCCGATAGCAATCTCGGTTCTTGCATAGTCACAGACCTAAAAAAATAAGACTGTACATCCCTCATCGGAAAATCGGCGCACTTCGCAAAAATAAACGATTGCACCCAGTTATCTGCAATCACTGACGACTCCCTAAGAAAACCAATCTCGTCAGTAAATGTATACCACCCTTTACGGTATGACGTTAGTCATAATAAAATTATGAAAATATTCAAACTCAACACCATCCCTAAGCCATTGAAATACATTTCAAACAAAACGATCGAACGAACGCCATTGAGATGCAAACGTGCAACGCTGACACGGAAAAGGTTAAGGATCTTCATGAAAAAACGCGTGAATGGATACCTAAGATTTGAGCCCTCGAAAGGTCTCAAATAAATGGCACAATAGTTTGGTGGGGGCCCACACGCACATTGTTGGGACTTGGGTATCACCAGCTCTAAATCTCGTAATCGAGTGCATATATAATAAACCCTATCAAGATAGGCTTGATCAATGTTGCTAGGTGCACGTAATACGTCATGAAGAGAATTAGAAGGTTTGGGAGACATGCTGAACGAAGAAGAAAATGAAGAAAGGTTAAAATCAAAGAAAATAATAAAACTATCTCTGTATTATGCAAAATGAAGAATATCTAAACTAGAAAAATTTAAATGAAGATAAGTGGTTGCTTATATAGACAAATATCCTACGCGGGCCCTACAAAACTCAAAACGACACATCAAAACACACGAAAGACTTTAATATGATTAAGACAGAATGCAACGTGCATTAATTATATGTCGAATCATGCACGTGGGGTATGTTACTTTAAGTTTGGCAACGCAGCTGTGCCAACTGACCTCACCAAACTGGGGGGACTTGATGATACGCATAATGATTCGTCTCTTAAAAGACACTAAGTAGCAGTATCCCAGCTAAGGTTCACCTGGCGTAGCCCGTCCTGGGAAAGAACATCTTCCCAGCATCACCGCAGTAACCTGACCAGAGGGTTACTTATTTATGAACCGGGAACGATCATACCGGACAGAAGCTAGCCGGGGACGCTACGTAAAAATTCAGCCCAGACAAGCATGCACGCTACCGGTATCACCAAGCCGGATGCAAAAGCGTTAAGAAGACAAGGACTATGTTGTCATGAAAATAAGCCTGTTGGCAAACCGGCAACAAATCTTGCCCGTTCAAATCAGAAACCGTGAAGAAACACTTGGAATAAGCCAAGAAAAGTCATTCTTGATTATCACTTCCTCCCGGTTTAATTATCCTGGCCCGGAACAAGTTTACATCTCAGAATAAGTACGTCGTCTCGGGATAAGCACGCTGTCCCAGAACAAATGCACTATCCCAGACCGAGTACTTGACCTCCGAACAAACTTACAAAAAAACTACACGCCACGTCAGCCCGTGAATCTAGGAAAGTTTGTTAACATCTGTTCGATTATTCCCATGAAAGGGATATGTGCCACCCACGTCAGCCCTTGGGATGAACAGAGTTTGTTACAACCATGAAAGGGACATGTGCCACATTGCCATTCCCTCGTATTATCTATAAATACACAAAAAAAAATCATTCATTCAAAAACACTGGATGCATTAACGTTACTCTGCCCAAATTAGCAACATTAGCGTCTCTCCAGTCGATATCGAAATTAATCCTTACCCTAAGATATTAGCTTATTCGATTCCAATCGAATAAGGCTAATCTCGTCGATTGTTTTACGCCATTGAAATCCAGATTTCAAATCGGGGTTCGCACAATTATTGGAGTTAAAACATTCGATCCCCTCTTTTTCCTAAATCGAGCACTCAAACCAGAAATCTATTCAAGCCATACGATTTTGGTTTGATCATCTTTCAATTATCTTTTGTAATATTGCATTATCATTATACTGACTTTTAATTATTGTATGATATATAATGAATGTGAAATGAGTTTATCTTCAAAATTATATATATTTGTATATAGATAACGCAGCAAAAGATCCTAGAAAATAAACCTAAAAAGGATAAAATCACTGCTTATTTTTATTTAGTACTTTATTGCTGTGCCTTAGTGTTTTCTTTTCAAGTCATAGGTTTTGTCATCATCAAATAGGGGGAGATTGTTGAGTCCCTAAAATGATTAAGGATTTAATTATGATAAAACAGCATTATATACACTAAAATATTATGTATGGCCAACATAGGATTATTTATATTTAGATAGCATTTATTGCTATGTCAAGTGTCCTAGTATGCTGTCTGGTATATCAGCACAAGATAGACAATATCCCTCAACCAGCATGGTTGGTAGAAGCATACAACACTTAGACAATTATGCTCCATTACAAGATTAATAGTTTTCTATGTGATCTACATCATTTGTACTATTCAACAGAAGTCGAAGACAAAGTTGAACAGAAAAAGACACGCATCGGTGGCCGACAAGTGACCTTATAAGACCACGTGGGAATGCAGAAGTTTAATGCATGTGCAGACATGGGTTATTACTTTGTCAATGCCTAGGGAACCTAACATTCTATTTGTTAATTCAAATAGTATGGCCAAACCAATTTGGGGTGTCTACACAAGTACAGACATCCTGTGTGCCAATGGACAATAGATCTATTACATGGTTAATGGGACTCCTTGTAATGACTCGGATTTTTCCGCTAATATATATAAGATTAATATTTACATAATTAAATGTTTCCAACATGTTAAGCAATTAAACTCATTAAGACTTGGTTATTTGGAATGAATTTATACAAACGTTTGGACACCCAGTCTGTCTGACGATTCACGAACGTCATATATCATAATAATTAATTAAAGGAATATATATTTGGATATATATATTTATGATTTGATTAAATGATATTTAAGTATCTCATTAAGTATAATAACAATGAGTTATATATATAAGATGAGACTACTAACTTAAAGACTTCGAAACAATATACATATATATAACGATTATCGTTGTAATAGTATTTCACACACATATATATATATATATGATATTAGATATGATAATACACCATGTTAACATGTTAACATAATAATTTAACATCTCATTTAAGTGTAATAACAATGGGTCAATTATATTTAACAAGATCGTTAACCTAAAGGTTTCGAAACAACACTTACATGTAACGACTAACGATGACTTAACGACTCAGTTAAATATATATACATGTAATGTATTATGATGTATTTATACACTTTTGAAAGACTTCAAGACACATATCAAAGTACTTCTATTTAACAAAAATGCTTACAATTACATTCTCATTCATTTTCATCAAAAATTCTACTCGTACATGTATGGTATTGTACTCGTATAATACGCAGCTTCTAGATGTATTTACTATTCATCTATACTAATAAAAATCTGATCCTTAGCAGCCTTAAATGATTAAGGATCATGTGGAAACTATCATTTGTCAACTTGCATGAATTATTTAGCAAGAAAACAAACTTAAGTATTTTTTTTCTTTATAAAATGTAAAAAACGTATTCATGAATGCACACCATTTCTTCACTCCATTTTCTCATACTTACACTCCAATTTCTCTCTCAAAATACTCCTAACATTATACTTGATCATCTCCAAGCATTTTCACCATCTTTTAGCTTCAATTACAAGCTTTAATCAACATAAAAACAACCATCTTTCAAGAACACTTCAAGAATCATATCAATTCTTCATGACTACTTCCAAGCTTTCTAATCCATTCCAACTCATCATCTAAGATCAATAAACCTTTGTTATTTACAGTAGATTATCTTTCTTATTCAAGGTAATATTCATATTCAAACTTTGATTCAATTTCTATAACTATAACAATCTTATTTCAAGTGGAAATCTTACTTGAACTTGTTTTCGTGTCATGATTCTACTTCAAGAACTTTCAAGCCATCCAAGGATCCTTTGAAGCTAGATCTATTTTTCTCATTTCTAGTAGGTTTATCCAGAAAACTTGAGGTAGTAATGATGTTCATAACATCATTCGATTCATCCATATAAAACTATCTTATTCGAAGAGCTAAACTTGTAATCACTAGAACATAGTTTAGTTAATTCTAAACTTGTTCGCAAACAAAGTTAATTCTTCTAACTTAACTTTTAAAATAAGTAAAACACATGTTCTATATCTATATGATATGCTAACTTAATGATTTAAAACCTGTAAACACGAAGAACACCGTAAAACCGGATATACGCCGTCGTAGTACAACCGGGGGCTGTTTTGGTTTGGATAATTAAAAACTATGAAAAACTTTGATTTAAAAGCTATACTTCTGGGAAAATGATTTTTATTATGAGTATGAAACTATATCCAAAAATCATGGTTAAACTCAAAGTGAAAGTATGTTTTTCAAAATAGTCATCAAGATGTCGTTCTTTCGACGGAAATGACTATCTCTTTAAAAAACGACTTGTAACTTATATTTTCGACTATAAACCTATACTTTTTCTGTTTAGTTTCATAAATTTAAGTTCAATATGAAACCGTAGCCGCTTAAATCACTCAAAACGGATTTGAAACGAAGAAATGACGGGTAAAACAAAATTGGTAAAAACTACTCATTTTAGCTACGTGAAAATTTGTAAGAAATCTATTCCAACCTTAACTTAATCAACTTATATTGTATATTATGTAATCTTGAGATACCATAGACACGTATACAATGTTTCGACCTATCATGTCGACCCATCTATATATATATTGCGGAACAACCATAGACACTCTATATGCAAATGTTGGAGTTAGCTATACAGGGTTGAGGTTGATTCCAAAATATATATATATAGTTTGAGTTGTGATCAATACTGAGATATGTATACACTGGGTCGTGGATTGATTCAAGATATATATTAAGTTATTCATGTACGACAAATTATGGACTACTAACATTGGACTGCTAACTGGACAACTAAAATCATCAACACGTAATAAAGAAAATATTGTGAATATATTTTGATCATATTTTAATATATGTATATATTGTTATAGGTTCATAAATCAACCCGTGGCCAAGTCTAATTCTCGACGAATTAGTAATCTGTGAAATTGAGTTATAGTCCCATTTTTACTATCTAAATTATTTTGGGATGAGAATACATGCAAATTTATAAATGTTTTACAAAATAAGCACAAGTTCATGACACTACATTCTACGACTGCTTTGTTATACTGGATATCTGTACTTATTATTATTATGCTTGGTAATCTAAGAATTAGTGAAAAACACTAATTGACACAAATCCTAAAGGTAGATCTACGTGCACCAACCACCCCCATTTTCGAATAGTGGAAATGCTTTAGTACTTCGAAGAGTTCTTGTCATACATTTGAATAGTGGAATGTATGATGCCAGATATCTTAAGCGCTCTATGTTAAGGTCGGTTACCAGGCGACTCATCGTATGAATGATTTTTGCAGTTATATCGATCCTGCGCATTTGATTAAATGAAATCTTGTGGCTTATTAAATGTTATGATTATTATATAAAAATTAAACCTATGACTCACCAACATTTTTGTTGACGTTTTAAGCATGTTTATTCCCAGGTGAATATTAAAAACGCTTCCGCTATCGTATGCCAACCCAAGGTCAAGATTTGGAGTCGGCATAATTGTTTATATTGTTTAAACTTGCATTCGGAGTATTTGTTGTAATATATTTGATCATATTGTAATGGGTTGTGTAAAAACTTATTTATTTGAGAAGATTGTCTTTGATAGACAATCTAAATTATGTCATTAAGACCTTTATTCAGTAATAAAGGTTATGGTTGTTTTTAAAAACGAATGCAAGATTTGAAAAACGTCTCATATAGAGGTTAAAACCTCGCAAAGAAACCAATTAATATGAAACATTTATAATTAATATGAACAGGGCATTTCACTCCTATAAATAGATATCTCCACTATTGTAATATATAGTGGTGTGGATTTTAATTAAATAGAGTCCAAACTTTGTAAAAGCTTAAGATATCCTCTCTAGCTATTTTAGGTGTAATCTGTATCAACCAATTATTTATTCCGCCATTAAATAGTTGTAGATCTTTGATATTCATATCAATAAAAGAATAAAATTGAAAATTACTCATGACTCTTATTTATTTATCTGTTTAAATATACTTACCTATTTAATTATCTGTTTAAACGAAAAGAATTGTATTCACCCCCTCTACAATTCTCGTGTTGTTATTTCGGGACCAACAGATTTTAATCGAGGTCAAATCTTAATAGCTTAATCTTAACGGTTTATGATAACTCGATAACACAGTCGTGTAGTTACTCCAAGTGATCGTTGTAATTAAGGTTTTATGTGAAATTATCCTAGATTGAATCTCAATATTTTGATTGTATCAGACATTTAATCGATTTTACTTGAAAGAACAATCCACGTCATTAGTCAATCATCGTGAATACTGATTTATCCATCTAGTTATTCGTTTATTTACTTTTTGTATTTAGTTTATTTTCAAAACCCCTACTTTTACAGTTTATTCTTTAAGATAATTACTAGACTTTAAATTCTAAACAACTGCACTCTGAGGAACGAATATGTACTTACTAAATCTTTACTACATTTATCGTGATAGTTTCATTATTAGTGTGTTAAAACCGTTTAGTTTAGTATTAATAATTTAGGTGTAGTTTTACCACATCGACTTTTTGGCGTCGCTGCGGGGAGCGGTTTTGGTTTGGGATTTAAAGCTTTTAGTTTTTTGATCCTTTCGTGGGAATTCATTTCTACGAGAGTTACTTTTTGATATTTTGTTGGTTTTACAAGCTTTTGGTTGTGGTGTTATGATTGCAGCTTCGTAAGAAGACAAGACTGATCTGAATGATTTACCTATGTGGACCCCATCCGTTGACCCGAATGATATACCAATGTGGAATCCGCCGTTAGTCCTTGGTATTTGTGGAAATCATCATTATCGTGGATATTGTGACTGTAATGTTCCTATGTACCAAATGTAAAGTACTTCATTCATAAACTAGGTGGAAGTCAGTATCCAGGGGCGCAATCAGTTTTGAACACTAGGGTTGATCCAAGAGATTTCAGTGGAGGGTAGCGTCTAATCAAGGATATTAATGATATTCCAATGCACTTAATGGCGAGATATCATCTGACTAGGAATATTGAGGACATTCCTATGAACTTAGTGGAGAAAATCCATGTGGACCCACCAAAGGATGATTATGAGCTTGCCATCATTTCACCACCTACCATCTCAGTTCGAGGGACAGATTGTAATCTTGGGAGAGTGAAGAGGATGGAAATCTTGATTTTGAGGATGAAAAGGTTGAGGATGTTACGACCGAGTGTTGTCTAGTTTACACTTTTAAGTATGATAAGGACTAGGATAAGAAGTTTGATATAGAGGAACAACTTGAGGAGTCACCTTCTCATTTGGAATTTGTGTATCCTCCTTTGGACGTGGTCGAGCCGAATTTGATTTTGGATGAGAAAGAGCTTGTTTTGGTTTCTTAGTCTACCCTTTAGTAACACTGTGTTCCGGTTATCTTGAGGGTTGAGTTATCTCCTGAAGATAAATTACGAGCTTATTTAGATGTTGATGCTTTAGGTATGACTGAGTTAGTTGACATAGGTAATGACCTTCAGGGAGAGGAGCTTGATAATGGCATACTACTTGAGGAAACCCTACCTCATTTGGACTTTGTTTATCCTCCAGGAATTAGCAGTCAAATGACGATGGATGGTGATTCATTTTGGATTAAGTCACCTACGAGGGCATACCTGTTGCTGCAGGACACATTTGAAGGAGTGTTAGTTATTGGTTCTCGGGTTGGTTTACTCTTTTTCATGCAAAAGAAAAAGAGAATATTAGATACATTATATAGCACCCGAGGTGTTAATGACTGGATCACATTGTTTATTCGTGGAACGTTTTCAACTCTGATAAGTGTGGGGGAGGATGACCTCACTAGGTATTGATAATATAGGATCGAGTCGAGTGCATACAGGCATAAATTTCCGTATAAATTCTTTTGAAAATTTAAAAACCTCAAAAATTTTAAAATCTTAAAAAACTCAAAAAGATTTTTCAGTTTGTGTTTGGTGCTTTTGTGTATACATTGTAGGTACATCGTGTTAGACATTTTGTGATGACAAATCGAGGAATGGCCGTCAGTGCAGAGCCGTCTGTCACTTCGTACCCCGATTCTTATGCTCTACATCCGACTATGTCTTTTTCATTCAATCTATTATCCTCTCGAATTTATATTTGATTTATCTGATTTCATGTAATGAGGGCATTACATGAGCTTAAATGTGGGGGGAGATATATAAAATCTAACGAATGTATTACACTTGGCTTTATGTCTTATTTTTGAGTCATTGTTTCAAAATTTGAGGATTGCTAATTTTTTTTTGTGTGGAGAATTTCAAAAGCCAAGTGTAGCTATTTTATTGAGTAGATGTTATCACTATTATGAGTTAAATTGTTCAGGTACTTCAATGATTTTGGTGTTTTGTAATTCTTTTTTGTGTTTTATGTGTGTGTGTGTTTAAAGGAAGTAAAGTCTTCTTAGTTAAAAGTTATTCCATTTAAAACTTGGAAGTAAAGTGTTTTAAGTTTTTTTTTACATTGTATAACATCTTCCAAAACTATATCATTTCATACTAACATCTTTTTCAGATGTAAAAGTATTGTGGGAAGAAAAAGTCTTGAACTTTTAAAGCCGAAAATAAACTTGGTAGGCTAAATCCGAGTCATTTTCCAGTGCATGATTGATTACAATGTAAAGATGGAGCAGGACCTGTCCTGCGTGATAGCTCAGTCTTTGTTGTTGTTACCCCAAATTGAGTTCATTTACTTCGGTGGATGAATCTTGTACAAAATGTTAGGACAATGGTCATTCTGTAAAAAATAGAGCCTTTTAGGGCAAAAGCTGAAAAACAAGAGATACTTGGGGCCAGAATCCAAGAAACCATTATTCTCATTATAAGTTACGTGGGACTTAAATTGCACGACCCTCCTTCAAGTGTTCACCCTGCTTCGAGAGTTACCAGAGTGGTTGTTGATGCATTTTATGAGTGTCGTTGTCCTGAACACGGGGATAACCATCTTGGCACACCCACCGTTTTAACTGAGTTTCCCCGAGGAATTGATGGTAACGCCTCTAGTTTTACAACTAGAGCATTTTATGTAAATTGTACCTAGTTCTCTTGTCATGTGTTAATTTGATGATTGTTTGGGCGTATTGATGATTTATACATTTGAAGAACTTTAAGACTTGAACCTTGCAATTATGTATTGAAGATCACACATTTTGGTTGTGTTTGTTCATGATGATTGAAGACAAGTTTCGGGTATGTTGTTCTTGTATTGTTTATATTAGTTAAACTTACTTAAGGACTAGCAAGGTTCAAGTGTGGGGGAATTTGATATTTCTCGGTTTACACTATATTATCTCGCAATATTGGGTTCTACTTTGGTTGGTTTACGCCTTATAATGAAGACATATGATGAGTTTTATGCCTTTTATGATCAAGGTGTTGTTTTGGTTGACAGCTGGTAATTTATGCTGGTTTTCTAGTGTTTCAGAGCTAAAATAATAGTTATAAAGTTCCAGGTTAGAAAAGAGGTTAACACCAAAAGTTAAAGTAAGTTTTTGATCTTAAAATGATGTTTCAGGTTTCGATATGGTGAGATTTTTGTCACTATTCGCGATAATGAGGTCGAAGGCAAGTACGCAAACTGAGAATCTGAAAAGCGAACGCGATAGCATAATATGCAGCCCTCGCGATCGCGAGGGAGTATGAACAAATTAGCTCGTGAATGCGAGGTAAGGCCGGGCAAGAATCAACTATAAATTCAAGGTGTCGAGCAGTTTTTAGGTTTTATCTTCCATATTACGACTTTGGGCGATTTCCAGGAAAAAATAGGGGTTGGACCCTATTTTTATCATCTTCAATAGGGTTATTCATCAAGGATATTGGTTTAATCATCTAACACATTGGTACAATAATTTTTTCATCTTTATTAGTAATTTCAATCATGAGCACTTTTTTATCTTTTGTTTGGTTGATTTTTCTAGCATATTAGGCTAAAACCCTTTAGTGTTTGCTTAGATGTAATAACTTTTGATTGTTGGATTTTTCTTTATCTCATGGATTTATAGTTTGATCGACTCGATCTTATTAAGTTTGGTCCAAGATCTATGGTTATAAATGCTTGCTACTTTAATTCAGTTATACATGTGATCAACTAGTTATTGTGAGATAAATTATATAGTGATAGATAATGTGTACTTCAACATTTCTTGTGATCTATACGTATAGGTATTTGATTTCAAGTGATTGAATTAAGTGTTTATGCGATAATTGAATGGTAGATTAGCCTCATAATCGTGTAATTACATTGAGTGATCTTTGTAGTTAGGATTTTAAGTGATTTTAATCCGGTTCAATCTTAATAGCTTAATCTTATTGGGTTATGATATTTTGTTTAATCAAAAGAACCATTATTGTGTGAATCGATTACTTTACTTTAATTAGATAATTTGTTGACTAGTTTACGTGAGTTCGTTAGTGATAAATAGGTTATGCTTCAACTCTTAAGGGATATAGACATTTACATGTGAGTGTTAATGGTGATTAATTGGTAACTCGATAACACAGTCGTGTAGTTACTCCAAGTGATCGTTGTAAATAAGGTTTTATGTGAAATTAACCTAGATTGAATCTCAATAGTTAATTGTATCTGCCTTTTAATCGGTTTCACTTGAAAGAACAATCCACATCATTAGTGAATCATCTGAGTGAATACTGCTTCGTCCATCTGGTATCCGTTTACTTACTTTCGTATTTAGTTAATTTTCAAAACCCACACTTTTACAATTTATTCGTTAGGATAATTACTAGACTTTTAAATTCTAAACAACTTCTCTCTAAGGAACGAAACTATACTTACTAAATCTTTACTACATTGATCGGGATAGTTGCCTGATTAGTGTGTTAAAACTGTCTAGTTTAGTATAATAATTTAGGTGTAGTTTTACCACGTTAACATGTTACCTTGCATACTTACAGTTAATTACACATCATTATTTATTATAATTTTAAAGTTGAACCATCTGCATATATTTCATAGTTTGTGATGTTTTTTTAGTTTTTCTTTATTTTTTGGATTGTATACAAATATTTTAATGATTCGCTGGTCATTGGTATCCGCAGATTACAAGTAGAGATGAAAATAATTAACCAATCATTGGGTATATATATTTTTAGGTGGGTTGTTGATATAAGAGATTCGTACGCCACCAAACGGTCTTTTGCCTAGCGGTATCGAGGAGCCCTTTTGACTTTGAGGTCATGGGTTCAAGTCCAGATTGTGGACACTATTATGTAAATTTTCTTGTTAAATTCGTGTCGGGTGTGTGAGTTTTTAAAAAAAAATTGATTTGTACCCCGCCAGTGCCACATCTATACACACTTAATAACAACTTATAATTGGTTCTTATAATTTACACAAATGCTATAAATCACAATCATTATATGTAAGCACACTTACGACATTATTCATATACATTTCTCTTATAAATATATATTCAAATTAATATTAATTCGTGCTTAAGTACTGCGAAAACTCGGGTTATAAACTAGTACAATTAAAATAAAAGAGTAAAAAAAAGATGTAAGAGGTAAAACTGAATAATAAATAAATAAGTACAATATAATTATGACATTTATTACACCGTATATATATATATATATATATATATATATATATATATATATATATATATATATATATATATATATATATATATATATATATATATATATATATATATATATATATATATATATATATATATATATATATATATATATATATATATATATATATATATATATATATATATATATATATATATATATATATATAGGCAGGATCAATGGGGAAGTAACCAATCGGGGGTAGCGGGGGGAAGAAAAAAAAAATTTTGTTTTTTTTTTTAATTTTTTTCGGCATCAATATCACACGAAAATATGAACATTTAGGAAAGCCACTTCGTGATGAATGTTATTATTTTGGCGAGAAAACAATCGACAAAAATAATATTCAAAATAATATTGTTCATGAAGAATGTTAACGTTTTTTTTTCTTCATGTTTTGTGAAGTAAAATTTAGCCCGATTTAGAGTTTCGGGTCTAGGGTTTAGGGTTTGGTGTTTTGGGTATATTCCATAAACCTAAAACACCAAACCCTAAACCCTAAACCCTAAAACGTTCGAGTTAAAAACTCGATCTAAATCCTAAATCTAAACCCTAAATCTAAACCCTAAACCCTAAATTTCTAAACCCTAATATCTAATATAAACTCTAATATCTAAACCCTAATATCTAAAACCTCAACATACGCTCGAAAAATACGATAATTGTTATATATTATTTCTTCGAGCATTTTCCCGCCAAAATAAAAACATTTATCACAAAGTGTCTTTATTAAATGTTCATATTTTCATCCAATCTATAATGTTCGGTATTAGAGAGTGATTCGGTTACAATGATATTCCACAGCTTCTTAAACTCGGTTAAATGCAATGGCTATCTAATTAGGACTACTATCTAACTTTGGGGTCTTAACAATCTCTCCCCTTAGTGTTAATTGTGAAAATTACAATTTAATCCTATTACAATCATCAAATGAAACTTTGTTCCTCTAAAATGTATTCTTATTTTGAATCCTCTGAGCTTCTCATATCTTCTTACATTTCTTCTTGTATTGAGATGACTTTTCACTCTTTTGATAAGTACTTTGACGATTTCAGCATCCTCTGTTGAGTAGCACTTATTTTCCAATCACCATCTCAATTATTTGAGAGCATATACTAATGTTCCTTCTGAATATCTCCTGAAGTCTGAAAGTTCGATGAAGATCTTTGTATAGTGAGAGTTGACAAACACGAATTCATATGGACAGTCAGTCACTTTGAGTAAGGATATGTATTTTAATCCTTCAATCAATTGATTCTGAGGTTTGATTCCAATCATCTTATGTCCATATTCTAACCGCATCTGAATGTCATGAACAGACATCCATCTCATAGAGTCAAGAATAAACCTGTAGACCACCTTTAATGCAAATGCATGGAAAGTTGTCGTTGATTCATTCAGGTCAATCAAGTAGTTGTAAATTAAGATGATGTCGTTCATCTTTAGCATTTCGAAATCTGCCTATGAGATCTTATAATCCTCGTCATCCATTCTCGTCACATAAAATATAGGCATCTTTACTCCATCCTTATTGATCAACAAGATCTTGTTAATGCTTTTGATCTCTGAATTCCGTTAATCTTGAAGATTCTCTTCATTTTTCAGCTTATACTTATTTCGAACTTTCAAGTAAGCTTTCAAGTATTTTTGCTTCTTATGAAATTTCGAAGCACCGAGAACACACATTGAAGGTGAAAGGATGAGATCCGTTTCACTGAAAATCTTATAGGCTTGTTGTTCAACAAATGGTGAATGCAGAATTGAAATCTCTTCATCATCATTTAATTGATAATCAACTCCTCGGACAAGAGCAACTTCTGAAACTTGGAAAGGAACATCAGGATTAGGAGGTGTTGTAGTATCTTCATCACCATTTGAAAATATCTCTTTCTCAAAATGTAGACCGAATTCCATGGTTGGAGTTGTAATGTTGACATACTGATGTTCATTGAATTCATTCACTACACTCTTCCCCTTCATAATGTCCTCGATATCATCAAAATTACGATTGTCCTCGAGTACTGATGTATCCTCTGTTTATTGTTGTTGATGTTGTTCCTCTACATCCAGCACATTTAGCATTTCTGAGTCACCTTCTCTCTTTGTAACCGTTTCATCCAGAACATTATCAATGTTATCTCGTTTAATCTCCTCAATTTCATCGCTTTCAGAATCGGATATTACAACTACATCATCATTTCCCCATTGTTGACTAGATGAACTAGCTTCATATGTTGAGCGTTGAAAAGCACCGGACCCATAACCATATGTATTCTCCCCCTCATGAAGATTATCATGATCGAAATCGTCATGGTCAAGCATGTGAATTGGTCCAGGTGACTTGCAAGGAGAATTAGGAAACACTACCCTTGCTTGCTTAGTGTAAAGAATCATCGTCTCACGAATTTCGTCAAGATCTGGTCGTCTAGAAAATTCAACAAGGTATAATGCCTCCAGCTCATCATTCAAGAGATACTCAAAACCATAAGTGTTTGAAGTATGAGAAGTGAACAAATTGGTGAAACAACAGTGTAACCAATTGGTGGTGAAAGAATTTCCAGTAACGGAGCCACCGCAGATGGTGTCGATGATGTCGGTGGAAGTGTTTGAGTTGTCGTGAGGGTAGATGAGGATGTTTGTGTGGTAATATTCTTATAGGTGGGTTGATACGTACTACTAGTCAGATTGTCCCCTTCTGATGGAGGTTGACTAACAACCGAAGTTATAACCGACGAGGACCGTTGCAGGTCATTCACCTCCATGATACTTGTCCCATGGGACTCTAACGGAGTAGAAGAACTACTCGTCGTTATAGCTCCCGCAGGTACATTAAAGTACCCAACTCCCGAAGTCATCAATGCATCATGAGGTAATATATCTCTTTCAGTTACAGACTTAACACCCAGACCCTGAGTTTCAAGATCCGGGTGAGAATTGGTTTGGTCCAATGTATCAATTTCTTGAACCAAACGATCAGTCTGTCGGAAGTCTGATAAATTTCCCAAAGGAATGTCAGGTTGATTAATTCCTGTGGGACGCGACAGATCTCCCTCATCAAGAGAAGTAGGACCTGCAGGCCCTGTTTGACGTTGAGGCAACACAACATCACTAACATGAAGTACGTCAAGAGGATTTCCAGCCGATACATAGGGTGCCGGTTCAAGATTTTTTGGCTCCCCTTCGGCCGTTCCGGACTTCAATGATCGAGTTTCCTCAATCGATTGAGTCAACGCATACTTTACTGTAGAGGAAGACTTAACTTCCTTTGTATATGTAGGAACATCTTGGGTAGGATTTATTCTTAATTCCCGATTAGGTTGGATGGGCTTAGTAGTCTTTTTACCATCCTTGCTTTTAGATTTCTTGCCTACCAAAGTCGAACCCTCATTTAGTGTAAGGCTTACTATTATTCTTGGATGTGATACGGAAATGGGTGAATGACTCCTAGAAATCTCTAAGTCATGGTCCGTATCACCAATAGTTTCAGTAACAGTTTGATGTAAAGGTTAGGAGTCAAAGTCCTTGATCTAGTCATATGGATAGTAGGTAAAGTTTGAATCATCTCATCAGGTTGGTAACGTATCTTCTTCTTCGTTGGTTCAGGAGATGGTTCAGTTGTTGATGTGTCGTGTTCACTCCCCTCAAGTGTAGTTGAAATGTTAGGTGCATCCCTAGTTGGACTAGGCTCACTGATCCTCACGGGTTGTGATGATCGAACTACCCTAGGTCGTTTGAGGGTTACCCTAAGTGAGGGTGCAGCTGGTTCAGGTTGATTGCTAGGTTCTTCTCTAACCTCTGGGGCTAGAACTGTGGCTGGTTCAACTTATTCTTGTTATACCTGGTTCGGAAAATGTAATCCTACTGCTTGAAGGTATGGATCCATTCTGGTATCCATTGTATGAGCTAGCCTCAATAACCACTCAGGTATTGGTGCATTAACCTATTATCAGATATGTTTGGTGTGTTCATCTTAATCTCAGAGAACTTCACCATTCTCATTCCATGACCAGATGGAATAGGTATATTGGCATTCCTGTAAGAGATTAGTGCATCATTTATAAAAAGACAGAAAAACCTTTCACAAGGAATGTATGTATTCCGAGATTTGTCCACTTGTTCCTAAACCAAATCCCATATCAGCTCCGCATAATCAGGATTTTCAACTCTGGTGATAGAGTAGAACAACATCAACATAGAGATTGTTATGCTGTCAGAACCTTTAGGTGTCATCAGAAGGCACCATATATGATTGAAAAGATCACATACCACATGTAGTGGAGAAATTTCTTTTGAAACTTTGCTGTAGAAATGTCAGTATCTGCATTATAACCAAAGTCAATAATGGATTTCAGCATGGCAGCATTAGATGGGAATGTTGGCGAGTTGTTAACAACAGGAAGTTGGAAGATCCTCCTGAAATCAGCCTTTGTAATATTTCTCCTCCTATTAAATCCTCTCAATTCAAAAGAGAAATGAGCAGGTTCCCCTTGAGGGTTTGCAGCAGTTGGTAGTGTAGCCTCAAAAAATCTGATTGTTCTGTTAAGTAACTGCAAATCTTGCTCAGGTACACTCACTGTGTAACTTAGAGTATCCCATATTTGATGTCCGTGACAACCCGGAAATTTCAGAACAAATTTAAACTTTAATCTTTATATGTTTCTGACACGATAAGCAAAGTTTGTTAAGTTGAATCTCAAGAATTTTAAGCTGTGTTCATATATTCAATCTCGACTAAATTCTGATGATTCACGAACCATTAAATGAGCGAATATAATTATAGATGTATATGTGTATATATTATAACTTGAAAAGTTAACAAAGAATTAGGTATAATACTTTACATGAACGTATCTGGTTCAATATGTTTATCGATAGAATTACAAAATAATGTCAAATGATTGATTTATCAAATACATTGTATGATTACGAGAATATGTTGAAAGGTCCTCTTTGATTTAAGAAACCTTTCTTTTTAACGGTATTCGGAAAATGGTAATGTGATTTACAAGTAAGAACAAATGTGTCAATTTACGACAACTAGACAAATGTTAATGGAGATTCCTGTTTGATTTCCAATTCATGCTTTACAATGATTGTCTCGTGTCTTTGATAAGATAATTATTTAGTTTCCATATTATTGAAAACGTTTATGATATAGGTGGAACCTTTTAAAGAATAAATTTAAATATATATAATAAGTCGGAATATTATATGTTAGAACTATATATATATACATAACTTGTATCGTGTAGTTAAAACATGTTTTGTATACTAAATATATATGATTTCAAATTAGTTAAGTAAACAATAGTAATACTCGCTAAAGTAATTCGATTGATATGTAGATATGATAATTAGTATGTTTAAGAAGCTAAAATAAACGTTAGTACATAAATGAACTATACTTAGTTAAGTTCTAAAATGAAAACATTATATGATATAATCTTTGTTAGATATTTAAATGGTTTTAAATCATATAATGATCTTTGAAATATAAATTAGTTTTGAAAAACTAAATATTATATTATTAGATAAATATATCAAACATATATATTATGTATAAATTTATGTTTTTAATAATATATATATATATATATATATATATATATATATATATATATATATATATATATATATATATATATATATATATATATATATATATATATATGTATATATATATATATATATTTTACAAAGTCATAAAATATAAAATTTACTTAAAATGTTTTGATAATATTATTAAATATACTTTGATAAATGACGAAGAGTTGATTTTAAGAAACAAATGACCATATCACTCAAACGTACAAGTTATATTTTACAAGATATAGTTTATCGATGTTATAAGTCTAGTTAATAATAAAGGTACGTGTCGCGTAATGTAAAGTACTAGTTTTCTAAGCGTACGAAAATGCGTTCGATAAACCAAAATCGGATCATAAGCCGAGTGACAATGTACGAGTCATCGGAACGAAAATTACATTTTTACCATGCACGTAAATATAATATAATATATAAATAATTATATAAATTAAATATATTATATATATATTAATATTATACGAGTGTCAGCAAGAAAAGTTAATCAATCACAGCTGTACCAGGGTGCCATGTGATCGCATGGGCATCACCCTTAAACACCATGCGATCGCATGGCTAGGGAAATGAGGTTAGGTCTTTAAATTCGATCGATTTCACTTCTGTGCACACACACATATATCATATCTATTTTTCTATCTATAATACTCCGTAATATATTTATTTTATTTATATTATCATTATTATTAATATTATTATTAATCATATTAGTAGTATTATTACTTTTATGTATTATACATAAAATACTACGACGAGGTTCTGCTCGTGTGTTTTCAAAATGAGTTGTTCGAGCGGGATAGAGCTAGGGAAATTATGGGTTATAGCTATGGAGGTTATGGGTAATGTTCGAGGTATAGCTCGTGAGGTCAACCTAGTGTTTATCGTCTCCGTTACGTCTACGTAATTTCCCACAATATTGAATCTCAATATTGATACGTGAGCACTCATAACTTAACTTTTAAATATTAATAGTGTATCCCTGACTAGTGCTAGAGTAGATATGATTATGCATGCATGTATGTTTAATTTAATCGTTAGATAGTTTTATGAATCATAAGTTTGATACATATGCTACTGAGATAAGGTATAGGATATGCATGTCGTTGGAAACCTGGCGAAAAATTAATAACTTTTCATTTAGAACTCGTGTGATTTCGATGAACGGATTAAAAGATATAGTCAACTGAATTATTATTACTTTTAGTATATTTATTGTTAAAATGATTATTATTACTATCGTCGTTATTATCATCGTTATAATTATTATCTAATTATTATTATTATTATTATTATTATTATTATTATTATTATTATTATTATTATTATTATTATTATTATTATTATTATTATTATTATTATTATTATTATTATTATTATTATCATTATCGTTATTAATAAAAGGTATTATTATTAAAAATTGTTATTTTTATTATTATTACTATCGTTATTATCTTTAAGGTTATAATTAATATTATTATTTATCATTAAAGTAGTTATTAGCATTATCATTAATATTATCATAATATTTATTATTATTAGTATTATTATAATTAAAACTAATATTAGTAACATCTAATTATTATGATTACTATTATTATCATTATTATGAATGCGATATAAAAGACGACTAAAAGCTATTAACAAATTGATTAGGAAATAATAAGTATAAGTATCATGAAGAAATTAAAATATTGAAAGGTATTGATTTAGATAAAAATATCGTTTTCATTATTTTTATCATTATTATTATTAAAAGTATTATTAATATTAAAACTATCATTTTTTTTACAAAAATTATTATTTATAGGAATATCATTGTTAATATAAAATATCATTATCATTTTAGTATTATTATTAATAAAAATTATCATTTTATCATAATATCATTTTTAGTAAATATAAATATTGTTATTGTTATTAGTAGAATAATAATAATTATTATTACAAAATAATACAACTTTTACAAACTATTGTTATTATCATTTTATGATATTAAATGAACTTTATAAATTTTATTACTTAAGATATATATAAGTATATTTTTTTTATATAAATTTTAATATAAAATTTTATTTATTAGTATACGAATTATATTATTTACTCTAATAAAATCTATTAAAAATATTTAAATATATAAAACGACTATATTTACACTATATAATAATCATGTATAGATTTTGAAAGTCATTTTGGTCAAGATGACTTTTGTTGACTTTCGCATATTAGTCTCGAGCATTAAAATTGTGGTACACTATGACTTGATATAAATTGTTAGATAAATATTGACCAACATATAAATATATATAGTTAATATAGGTTCATGAATCTTAGGCCAACCTTGCGCTTGTTCAATGTCATCATATGCTTAAATACAACGAAATACAATATTGTGAGTTCATTTGATTCCCTTTTACTCTTTACATTTTTGGGACTGAGAATAAATGCGTTGTCTTTAATAACTGTTTTATTAACTGCTTTTGAGATATATTTTTGAACTGAGAATACATGAACTGCTTTTATAAATGTTTAACTAAATAGACACAAGTACTAAAAACTACATTCTATGATAGAATTATTTGGATTCAGAGGTTCGATTTCTATAAGATTGTATTATCGACCATCGGTGAGATGATTTTGCATTCCACGACGCATTAGCTTACAAAATGGTTCGATTTAGTAGTTAGTAACGGTGAGATGATTTTTCATTGCACGACGCATTAGCTACCGTTTTAGCTACCCTCGGTGAGATGATTTTGCATTGCACGATGCATTCGCTACCGTGGTAAGATTGTTTATCGGTGAGATGATTTTGCATTGCACTACGCATTAGCTATCCGAAATGGTTCTATTTAGTAGTTAGTAACGGTGAGATGATTTTACATTGCACGACGCATTAGCTACCATTTTAGCTACCCTCGGTGAGAAATTTTTGCATTGCACGATGCATTAGCTACCATTGTAAAATTGTTTACGGTGAGAAATTTTTGCATTGCACGTTGCATTAGCTACCGTTATTGAAATTATATTGTATTAACTACCACGGTGAGATGATTTTGCATTGCACCACGCATTAGCTACCGTTGTTGAGTTGTTTTGAAAGGTTCCGGTGTTCTTCATATGAATGATTTTATAGCAGGAGTAGACCTGTACAGATTGTTTTCTAAATATGAGTATCTTGTGATCTATTATATTATTGGAAATGATTATTTATGATAAACTAATGAACTCACCAACCTTTTGGTTGACATTTTAAAGCATGTTTATTCTTAGGTATTAAAGAAATCTTTCGATGTGCATTTCCTCATTTTAAAGATATTATTTGGTGTCATTCATGGCATATTTCAAAAGACGTTGCATTCGAGTCATTGAGTTCAACAAGATTATTATTAAGTCATTGATAGTTTGATATAATATGAAATGGTATGCATACCGGTTCACTTTCAATGAAATGAAACTTTGTCTTGTAAAAACGAATGCAATGTTTGTAAAATGTATCATATAGATGTCAAATACCTCGCGGTGTTATCAACTATTGTGAATCATTTATAATGTATATGAACGGGTCCTTTCAATGTCGTTCCATAATGGCCAACCAGTACTTTCCAGGAATGTGTGTCTCGGAGTTAATAAATTAGTTGTACGCCATTTGCTGCTTGATAAGAAGAACAGACCACAAGATGTTATGAATAATCACATGTCTTTATTCTTATTTCCTTTGAAATCTTTTTCATTTTTCAATTTTACAACTTTTTATAGATTTTTTAAGTTATAAAAATCTTTTATTCCAAAATATTTACAAGTGTTTGAAAAACATGAGATCCATTTTGAAATCCTGAAAACATTGACCAATTGATTATCAATATATTTTTATGATTCAAACAAGTCAAGTATGATCATGCAATATATGAATTACCATATTTCACAAAATTAAGCGGATTCGGTAACATGTAATTTTTTCATATACTGTTACCAAATTTACTTATCCCTTTAAAATTTACTTATCCCTTTACATTCATGAACTAGATTATCATGCAAGATATTCATATACAAATCATAAGATTAATGTTTAAAAACTAACCAAAAAGTTATCAGATTCGGTATAAATAGAATCTGACTTTTCACAAGTAATACATGGTAGATTCGGTAACATCAAAACTTCATTTATGAACTCTAATCATGCATCTCTAGTCATTTATTCATATAAATCATAATCAGATTCTCATTTAAACTCAGAATGATCATATCAGCATGTAAAAGTAGAATAGATTTGGTTTACTATAGATAGAACAAATTCGGTAAATCCATAATCTATCAAACAGTAATTAATCATGCCATCTAAGTCGTTTTCAAGTAACCTTCACATATTATTCATCATTTAAACTTGAAATAACATCATCTAAGGAAACAAATCCGATTCAGTATAAATATTTGAAATCTGATCTTTAGATTCGGTTTACTCAGATCTAGTCATTTTTGTTATCTTAATCATGAAAACATAGATCATTTCTGTTTTAATAACATTTAAAAGACTCATATTTAAAGAAAAATTGATCAAAAAGAAGATTTACCAAATATTAAGTCAAAATTAGTCTCAGATTCGGTAGATGAATATCAGATTCCGGTAGCTTCGATAGTTTGAAAAGTAAAATTTTTGACTTTTGACTCTTCTATTTATACACCGAATCGAATCCAATACCGAATGGGCCTTAAAAACCGAATGTTAGTCCATTAAGCTTTTCCATTCAATTTTAACCCAGACTTTGGAGAATCTAAACATATTTAATCACAAGTTTATCATTTTTCATCAAAATTTAAGATTGAGTAAATCTGAAAATTTGGAACCTACCAAATATGCACTGTTTGGCTGTCAGATTTGGTAAAATGTTAAAATTAACATTTAGTCAAGAAAAATCAAATGTTTTTGGATTTTAAACTTTTCCAAATTATAGGATTTTTCAAAAAATAAGATTTGTACTTATTAATTTTGAACAATGTACAAATCCTCAGTGATACCAATTGTAAAATAGGTTGCATACTGAGATGTATACAAGAAAAAGTGAATGTTAATCATTTAAATATAAGTTTTTATGAATTCACTTTTTGAAAATCAATTTTCTTTTTGTTATCTCCATTTCTCCCCCTCAAAATGTGATCAACGTTTTGAACCTTCCAAAGAAAATTATTAACTCCCCCTAAAATCAATATAGATATCAATCAGTTACCTCCCCATATCGTAACTACTGAAATGTACACACAGGGAGTTATCATAGAATTAAAAGCTCCCGCAAGAGAGATACTATCTAAAGAATAGAAGTTCAGTTGCTCCCCCTAGAAACTATATACTCTCCCTAAACACAAGATCTCAAGATAAAGTACCAAATGTAGTAGGGAAATTGATATCGCTCAAATTATACGTATATTACAGCGCGATATCGGTCCTTTATTGTTATTTATTTACGAAAATGTGAAGACTTTTGTGATTATTTGAGATAAATTGGTAATACTAGCTCCAGAGGTCTTTGGTTTAATGTTTTGGTTGTCTTCTATTGAGTATTGGTTATATTTAAGCTCAAAGTATGTTTGAACGCGAGAAATCAAAGTTTTACTGAGTCTGGAGCTGATCACGGCCGCAACTGGTTGAATCCCGACCATAATACATTGACAGAAGTTGAAGAAATTGAAAATAGCATCATCACAATCGCGATACCTGGATCCCGGTCATGATCCACCTATCACGGTCGCGACGCTGGCCCGGTTGAAAGGACCCGTCCTAATCCATTCGGACGAAGTCCGTATCGATTATAAATGATTCACAATAGTTGATTACATCGCGAGGTACTTGACCTCTATATGATACATTTTACAAACATTGCATTCGTTTTTGAAAAGACAATATTTCATTACATCGAAAGTTGACGGTATGCATACCATTTCATAATATATCTAACTATAATTGACTTAATATTAATCTTGATGAACTCAACGACTCGAATGCAACGTCTTTTGAAATATATCATGAATGACTCCAAGTAATATCTTTAAAATGAGCAATTTGCACAGCGGAAGATTTCTTTCATACCTGAGAATAAACATGCTTTCAAGTGTCAACCAAAAGGTTGGTGAGTTCATTAGTTTAACATAAATATATCATTTCATAATTTTAATAGACCACAAGATTTCATATTTCCATTTCTCATAAACATACGTCCCATGCATAGAGACAAAAATATCATTTATATGGATTGAACACCTGGTAACCGACATTCACAATATGCATATAAGAATATCCCCATCATTCCGGGATCCTCCTTCGAACATGATATGAATTTCGAAGTACTAAAGCATCTGGTACTTTGAATGGGGCTTGTTGGGCCCGATAGATCTATCTTTAGAGTTCGCGTCAATTAGGGTGTCTGTTCCCTAATTCTTAGATTACCAGACTTAATAAAAAAGGGCATATTCAATTAGATAATCCAACCATAGAATGTAGTTTCATTTACTTATGTCTATTTCGTAAAACAATTATAAAAGCAGCGCATGTATTCTCAGCCCAAAAATATAAAGGGTAAAAAGGCAAATGAAACTCACGCATATAAATATTGTAAAACAGTTAATAAAGTATTTGCATGTATTCTCAGCCCAAAAACGTAAAGAGTAAAAGGGAGCAAATGAAACTCACCTAATGTATTTTGTAGTAAAAATACATAGAATGACATTGAACAAGTATAGGGTTGGCCTCGGATTCACGAACCTATATTATTTGTATATATATTAACACATATGATAATATTTAAACAAGTTTATGTATTAATATTAATATACATAGTTATATTTATAGGCTATCTTAATAAATATATTAATTATATCTATTTTATATATTTTAAATATATAGTTAATATTTATATATCAGATTGTATTAAAATATATTTATATCTTATGTGTAACTTAGTTAATATCATATAATAATAACTAATAACATTTTATTTCAAAAGTCAAATAGTATGTAATATTAATATAGTTGTTATGTAATAGCTATGTTTTTATGTAAATTCTTTATTTGTAAATTAATAATTATAATAATACTAAATAATAAAACTTAATAATAATAATTAGATTTAGTAGTGATACTGAAAATAATAATAATAATTTTGTTAATAACGTTAGTCATTTTATTTGTAGTAATAATTATAATGTTAATAATAATAATAATGTTAAAAATAAAAATAATAACATTAATGTTAATACTAATAATAATAATAATAATAATAATAATAATAATAATAATAATGATAATATACATAATACTTGATAATACTAACGATTAAGTTTTATGATAATAACTTATCCATTTTTATCACGTCTATATAATAATAACATCGTTTATATTACTTAATATTTTAATTATATCATTAGGCGTAATCATAACCATATTCACTTTCGTCTTAATATTTCTTAATTTATATTTCCTTTTATATCATAATAATTAATATTAATAGTAGTAACAATAATAATAATAATAATAATAAACATAATAATAGAAAAAATAAAAAATAAAAGTGTATACCCCTTTAAAGCTTTCCTAAAAATAAAATGCCTCGAGCAGGGTTCAAACCCATAACCCCCTGTTAATCCAGACAACACCCATTACCATTCCTCCATCCATTTCTTCATGTTCAATTCACGACTTAATTGTATATAACCCATGCATCTGTTTCTTCCTTATATACAATTGGATTTTTGGTGGTTTATACATAAAAAGAAGAATATAGCATCGACCCAATATAAAACCCGATCACATTTGAAGTCTAAAAGCAAGTTGGCCCAGTAACATTGATGAAGGGTTTTTAATTCGGTAAGAGTCGATTGGCAAAGGGAAGTGTAAACAGAAAAACAATTTCGTGGACATCATCAACCCTATTCGATCTTCATCTCGATCCCATGGCACCATTATCATCTAAATCTTACTCACGTTATCTTCAATTCATATTAACAGTAGCAGCAGAACATTGGTTGGCCTCAATTAAATAGAATAAGGAGTTGTAAAAGAAACCCGTCGGTGTATGATAAAAACTGAATGAGGTTCGGTGTAAAAAAAATATATGCTGGACACCTACTTCCTAGCTTTACAACTCGACATGGTGGCTCTTGGTTTGTAACAAAACACGAAAGCAGTAATTATTTGATACTTTCCCACTACCATCCACTAGCAACATAAAAAAATTGTAAGTGGTTAACACTCAATTAAAGGTGTCGGTCACAATATATTATGATGTCCCACTTGCACTTGATAATGAGTCTAGTAGTATTCTATATATATTTACAAGTTGATGAAGTCTAAACTAATTGTGGTTGTATTCGAGACTAACCAGAAAACACAAACAAAAATATGACAGTAGTGAGTTTGAAGATGTTTGTCAATGATGATTGTCATTCGAAGATAATGGTGGTGTATGATGGCCGTGGCAAGGTGATTAAAGGCGAAGCTAAGGTGGTGAAAATGACAAGGGTGACGGGTTTCATAGTGTTTGAAGAAGAAGCAGAAAAAAACAAATATAATTATTAACGGTTGGTTCAATTGATTTTAAGGTGGTGTTGGTTTTGTAGCGGTTTTCAACAGAATACAATGGTAGTAGGAGGAGCAAGATAACAACATAAAACACTTTAGAGGTTCACGTTTGTGATGGTGTTGAAATTTACGAATAATGAAGAAGTAGGAGGGAGAGAGGATAGATATAAAGATATAGACAAGTGGTGATATGGCGACGGGTATGAGAATGAAGTGGGTTTCATTTGGAATGTAAAACTAAAACAAAACAGTAGTTTGAAGGTGGTTTATAGTGGTGATTGGTGGCGGACATGGTAGTTGTGAGGCGAAGGTGATGACGGGTTGAAGGTACGTGGTTTTGAGCAAGGCATCGACTGGTTCATCTTTACTTCTGTTTTAGATTTTCGAATGGCAACATCAGAGTTGTTGTATGGTGTTATTGATGAATGACATATTAGTAACTAATCAAAATTGTTTTGTATTGACAAGTGAATGCAACGTATAGTAATTATCAGACAGCAAGGACATGGATTTCAATCATAAAGGACAGAAAAGTTATTCAATTAAATAAAACAAATCAAAAGCTGAATGTGACTTTAAACAGATTTTGGCGTGTATATAAATGGATAGGAATCGATTGTTGGACAGATTATAACAGGAAACAATTTTTGAGTGTGACATTTAAACATACTACTTCAATTTACAGTATGTATATATTCATATAAATATATATTTTTACATATATATCTATATCTGATTATATATAAATCAGTATTTTACAAATATATGTATTGAATTTATATCAAATAAAAATATTATTAATAACAAGCTATATGTTTCAATTTCTTTCTCTATATGTTATTTATTATATTAATATTCATAATACAGATATTGATCTTAATATTAATGATAGTAATGATGAAAGTAACTATATTTTTACTTGAAATTAAACTTATTATATTAATATCACATGTTATTAAATATGTAGTATATACTTATTAACATAAATTCACTATTTAGTATTTATACATGATAATTATATATAGAAATTATGTATACATATATATATATATATATATATATATATATATATATATATATATATATATATATATATATATATATATATATATATATATATATATATATATATATATAATCATTTTAATTATAACTTATTTATTTTGTATATTATTCTAATGTTTAAATTATATTTTATACTTTCAAATTAATATTATATATCTACTTTCATTTATATATATACATTTAAATGTATATTTAATTACCAACAATTGTTCGTGAATCGTCGGGAATGGTCAAAGGGTAACTGAATATATGAAACATAGTTCCAAAGCTTTCAAGACTCAACATTGCAGACTTTGCTTATCGTGTCGGAAACATATAAAGATTAAATTTTAAATTTGGTCGGAAATTCCCGGGTCATCACAGTACCTACCCGTTAAAAGAAATTTCGTCCCGAAATTTGATAGAGGTCGTCATGGATAACAATAAGAGTGTTTTTATGACAATTATGAGTTGATAAGTAGAGTTTTATCATCATTGAGTAATATAAACAAAATAATTTGATTACGCGAAGAGTATAAGTGAAGCTATCGTAAGAGAGTGAAATGAGTAAAGGTATATTCGTTTTAACCAATGACGTAGTTACGATTGATTTTCGAAATTTATGGGATTTAAGGAAAATCTTCATAATAAGATTTGATTCTTCGCTCATCAAGGGAATTAGGATCCACTTTAAATGCGATCATCCGTTTTGATTGCTTTTTCGGATATTTTACTATAAATCCACCCTCTTCGTTTCCTTACAACTCACACCTTCTATTTTTTTTTTATTCCGTACTTTGAATCATTTGTCAATATGCTCCATCCAGTTCTGGTTCTCGATATACTCCTAACCTTCATATCTGTCATTCTTCTTTTTCATCTGCCGTCAGAAGATTCCATTCACCTCTACTATTACCTTGGGGTTATGGTAATTTTAATTCTCCCGTGCCTTTACGTGACATTACGTATTGATATGCACGGTTTGTAATTTATGTGTTGTTGTCGAGCTTTATATTTTCTTTTATAATTCGGAGCTCTTTGCCTTTTTATTCTCTTCTCGACTCTAAGTACTACAAGTAATGGTCCAGAATTCGTAGGTATGGTGTTTCGAATGAACATGATTAATGTTCTACGAGAGAGATTGTTATAGCACGATCTTGATTGGTTAAATTACCAGAATTCAAGAGAAAAGATAGAACTATCAAGAAGATATATTCTTGATATGTTTGGAGATTGGATAGAATGTAAGAGTCGTGTAAATGGCACTGATGACGGTATGTTCTGTGAATCATCAACGTTCCATTAGAAACTCAGCATGAATTACTGTAATATAATCACGTTGATCAAGTGTCATTATATTATACTAACTCATGCATCAGTTCCCAACATTACTTCAATAACATTCATATTTTAAGCTCAAAAGTTTACAGAATATAGAAACTAACAGTTTGTATATGATGTAACACTGATAGCACTAATAGATTAATGATTTCAGATAAGAACAGTTATGAAAATGTCTTCAGAAATATGGAGGATATTTATAATGAAAGATACGATAATATCTTTGAATATCTAAGATCGGAGGATGGTGGAGATTATTGTCCGCAAGGTTTAGAGTAAGGAGCAAGATATTTGCTAAAGACTTCAGCAGGTATTGAATCATTTGGATTCTTTGAAGTCAAACTTATTCTTTGTGATTTGTCCACGACTTCCTTCATAGTTTCGCATAATCTGCTTTTCGGTACTAAATTTTATATTGAATGTTTCCAAAATAATGATACGCAGGAAGCACGAAGAGGTATATAATTTCAGACAAGAATATTTATGAAAATATCCTCAGAAATATCGAAGATATTGATGATGATATTTTGGAATTTCTAAGTTCGATGGTTGATGAAGAAAGATTTTCTGCAAGATTTTAGCATGACTTCGGAGCAAGATATTCTCTAAAGATTTCAACGGATCCAGAATTATCTGGATTCTTTGAATATAAGGTATGGTCCTTGTATTTGTCATTGGTCTCCTTCATGGTTAACTCTATCCGTTTTCCAGTTCCAACATTTCTGAGCTTTTCCAACATATTATTCTTTATCATCAAACTTCCGATGACTAAGGTTGTTTATGGTTGTCTACAGTTTTTGCTGTTTAATTCAGCTTTTTCAACATTCAGAGTATCAATTCGTAAACTGAGTGCCTTTTCAAAATTTTGGAATTGAAGATCGTAATTCTAGGAGATAATTGTTATATGTATACATATAACTATTGATGTAGAAATGCTACTAGATTCGAAATACTGATTGCTGATTCCCGGTAATTGGTATGGCAATTATTGTTACAGGGTATATATGAATACAAGATGGGGTTTCAATGAATATAATGATTTTTCAGAAAGCCCAAATTCATTGAAGTTGTTGGTAATTTTACTACTAGTGTGGTGAAATATAAACGGTTCTCCGGTAACGATGATGACAAGCAAACTTATATATCGCGGTTATAATAAGGCTGATTCGAATAGAAGTTGAAGTTGATTTGCTGAAGTTGTGATAAAATTGGCTAATTTGAAAAAGAGTTGCAATGTTATTTTCGGTAATAACAATACCAAAGGAGCTAACACAGACACGTGTTAAACGTTTACTCAAGTTCCGAATGTTTTCAGGTGCGTAACTATATGCATCGATCTTTTCTTCAGTAGATGAAGTGCGATTGGTTCATCCTCTAGATTGAGGTGTTTTCAAGAATCATGAAAGGTTTGAAGGCAGATTGTAATCGTCAAGATACAATGAGATTTAAGATGAAATCAAGTGGCAAACTTGAAGAGATGTTTAGTTTCATAAGTTATAATCAATATTTTAATCCATTTTAATTGTCCAATGTTGGTAGTCCACAATTGGTAGTCCAATAGTTCAACCAAGACTAGAATATTATAAGGATATAGTCATATAGGAACAGTTAGCTAGGAACAGTCAGCTAGAACAGTTAGCGTGGATTCTTAACAAAATTTCTCATAGTTAATTCATTTGTTTCTAACAAATTTTATTTTGTTCAATGTTTTCTTCATTATGCCACTTGTTGGATTCTGATAGACCAAAATTCAAATATGAAATTGGATGAATATGGTTATTCTGTGGTGAACGGATTTGTATATCGGTGGATGTAAGTAGGATAGTATATGACTGTTGAAACAGATTCGAAGAACATACAATGTAACTTATTAATGTGAAATTTAAATATTCCTCGGGTATTACCTACCCGTTAAAATATTTTCACTATTAACAGTTTGTACAAGAGAATTTTTTTTTTATTACAATCTTTATGAAAACATATATACATATATATTTTATTCAGATGTATTCATGGATTTAAATGAGTTAATATGATATTAAACTCATTTGCTTTTCGGTTGGAACTAGAATAAATAATCTCTAAAACTTTAGAGATTACATATTCGCCATGTCGAACGAAGATAAATGAGGTAGAATGAAGATCATACTCAAAGTACAGATGATGATATTGAAGCATGGATTGTTGATGGTACTGGTGCTGTTATTGATGGTACTGTTGGTGCCGGTGATGTTGCTGAAGCTGGTAAATTTTGCACCATATTTTCCAAAACTATTACTCGAGCGCGAAGTTCGTTGACTTCTTCTATTATTCCGGAATGATTGTTGGTCGGAACGAGCGGATGAATAAGGTTTAGAATTTTAGATAGAATATAATCATGGCGAGATACTCTGGAAATGAATGTGAGAATGATGTTTCGAACAGGTTCGCAGGTAAGTGTTTCAGGTTCATCGCCAAAAGAAATTTGGTTTATGTAAAGTATCGCCTTCTTCTCGTCTCCTTTGATTAAATCGACTAGAACTCATCAGATGAATTGGGGGTGGATAATTGGTTGATTCATTCTGGTGACACTGCTTTCGAAGCTTAGGTGAAACTCTATATCGGAATAGCTGTCAGAATCCGAGGAATTCGGGCTGATTGAGGGATTCATATCGTACGATCAGATGAAGGATTTTCTATAAGGAATAGATTATAGGATGTAGATTAGTATCCTGCAATACATAATTTACATATGTATATATAATACTAAAATCTCATAAGTTACGGAGGAATCTACGGAAGCTGTCAGGCAAGGATAACAATAACAGATACGCTAAGGTATGAATTAGCAGATACTCTAAGATATGAATTAGCAGATACGCTGAGATATGAATTAGCAGGTACGCTAAGATATGAATTTTGTCTATACATTATTCATGCAGTCAATGCAATAAGATGTGTCTAGACTAAGAACAATGAGCAGGTAATTTCCTAAGGATGATAAGCAGATGATTTTCGACACAAATGATAAGCAAAACTTTTGACATGCAGACACGGTCGAAGTCCAGACTCACTAATGTATCCTAACAACTATCAGTTAGACACACTAATGCAAGACCCGGTTCGCTAAGACCACCGCTCTGATACCAATTGAAAGGACCCGTCCTAATCTATCCGGACGAAGTCCGTATCGATTATAAACGATTCACAATAGTTGATTACATCGCGAGGTACTTGACCTCTATATGATACATTTTACAAACATTGCATTCGTTTTTGAAAAGACAATATTTCATTACATCGAAAGTTGACGGTATGCATACCATTTCATAATATATCTAACTATAATTGACTTAATATTAATCTTGATGAACTCAACGACTCGAATGCAACGTCTTTTGAAATATATCATGAATGACTCCAAGTAATATCTTTAAAATGAGCAATTTGCACATCGGAAGATTTCTTTCATACCTGAGAATAAACATGCCTCAAGTGTCAACCAAAAGGTTGGTGAGTTCATTAGTTTAACATAAATATATCATTTCATAATTTTAATAGACCACAAGATTTCATATTTCCATTTCTCATAAACATACGTCCCATGCATAGAGACAAAAATATCATTCATATGGATTGAACACCTGGTAACTGACATTCACAATATGCATAAAAGAATATCCCCATCATTCCGGGATCCTCCTTCGGATATGATATAAATTTCGAAGTACTAAAGCATCCGGTACTTTGGATGGGGCTTGTTGGGCCCGATAGATCTATCTTTAGAGTTCGTGTCAATTAGGGTGTCTGTTCCCTAATTCTTAGATTACCAGACTTAATAAAAAGGGCATATTCGATTAGATAATCCAACCATAGAATGTAGTTTCATTTACTCGTGTCTATTTCGTAAAACATTTATAAAAGCAGCGCATGTATTCTCAGCCCAAAAATATAAAGGGTAAAAAGGCAAATGAAACTCACGCATATAAATATTGTAAAACAGTTAATAAAGTATTTGCATGTATTCTCAGCCCAAAAATGTAAAGAGTAAAAGGGAGCAAATGAAACTCACCTAATGTATTTTGTAGTAAAAATACATAGAATGACATTGAACAAGTATAGGGTTGGCCTCGGATTCACGAACCTATATTATTTGTATATATATTAACACATATGATAATATTTAAACAAGTTTATGTATTAATATTAATATACATAGTTATATTTATAGGCTATCTTAATAAATATATCAATTATATCTATTTTATATATTTTAAATATATAGTTAATATTTATATATCAGATTGTATTAAAATATATTTATATCTTATGTGTAACTTAGTTAATATCATATAATAATAACTAATAACATTTTATTTCAAAAGTCAAATAGTATGTAATATCAATATAGTTGTTATGTAATAGCTATATTTTTATGTAAATTCTTTGTTTGTAAATTAATAATTATAATAATACTAATTAATAAAACTTAATAATAATAATTAGATTTAGTAGTGATACTGAAAATAATAATAATTTTGTTAATAACGTTAGTCATTTTATTTGTAGTAATAATTATAATGTTAATAATAATAATAATGTTAAAAATAATAATAATGTTAAAAATAATAATAATAACATTAATGTTAATACTAATAATAATAATAATAATAATAATAATAATAATAATAATAATAATGATAATACACATATTACTTGATAATACTAACGATTAAGTTTTATGATAATAACTTATCCATTTTTATCACGTCTATATAATAATAACATCGTTCATATTACTTAATATTTTAATTATATCATTAGGTGTAATCATAACCATATTCACTTTCGTCTTAATATTTCTTAATTTATATTTCCTTTTATATCATAATAATTAATATTAATAGTAGTAACAATAATAATAATAATAATAAACATAAAAATAGAAAAAATAAAAAATAAAAGTGTATACCCCTTTAAAGCTTTCCTAAAAATAAAATGCCTCGAGCAGGGTTCAAACCCACAACCTCCTGTTAATCCAGACAACACCCATTACCATTCCTCCATCCATTTCTTTATGTTCAATTCACGACTTAATTGTATATAATCCATGCATCTGTTTCTTCCTTATATACAATTGGATTTTTGGTGGTTTATACATAAAAAGAAGAATGTAGCATCGACCCAATATAAACCCCGATCACATTTGAAGTCTAAAAGCAAGTTGGCCCAGTAACATTGATGAAGGGTTTTTAGTTCGGTAAGAGTCGATTGGCAAATGGAAGTGTAAACAGAAAAACAATTTCGTGGACATCATCAACCCTATTCGATCTTCATCTCGATCCCATGGCACCATTATCATCTAAATCTTACTCACGTTATCTTCGATTCATATTTACAGTAGCAGCAGAACATTGGTTGGCCTCAATTAAATAGAATAAGGAGTTATAAAAGAAACCCTTCGGTGTATGATAAAAACTGAATGAGGTTCGGTGTAAAAAAAAATATATGCTGGACACCTACTTCCTAGCTTTACAACTCGACATGGTGGCTCTTGGTTTGTAACAAAACACGAAAGCAGTATTATTTGATACTTTCCCACTACCATCCACTAGCAACATAAAAAAATTGTAAGTGGTTAACACTCAATTAAAGGTGTCGGTCACAATATATTATGATGTCCCACTTGCACTTGATAATAAGTCTAGTAGTATTCTATATATATTTACAAGTTGATGAAGTCTAAACTAATTGTGGTTGTATTCGAGACTAACCAGAAAACACAAACAAAAATATGACAGTAGCGAGTTTGAAGATGTTTGTCAATGATGATTGTCATTCGAAGATAATGGTGGTGTATGATGGCTGTGGCAAGGTGATTAAAGGCGAAGCTAAGGTGGTGAAAATGACAAGGGTGACGGGTTTCATAGTGTTTGAAGAAGAAGCAGAAAAAAAACAAATATAATTATTAACGGTTGGTTCAATTGATTTTAAGGTGGTGTTGGTTTTGTCGCGGTTTTCAACAGAATACAATGGCAGTAGGAGGAGCAAGATAACAACATAAAACACTTTAGAGGTTCACGTTTGTGATGGTGTTGAAATTTACGAACAATGAAGAAGTAGGAGGGATAGAGGATAGATATAAAGAGATAGATAAGTGGTGATATGGCGACGGGTATGAGAATGAAGTGGGTTTCATTTGGAATGTAAAACTGAAACAAAACAGTAGTTTGAAGGTGGTTTATAGTGGTGATTGGTGGCGGACATGGTAGTTGTGAGGCGAAGGTGATGACGGGTTGAAGGTACGTGGTTTTGAGCAAGGCATCAACTGGTTCATCTTTACTTCTGTTTTAGATTTTCGAATGGCAACATCAGAGTTGTTGTATGGTGTTATTGATGAATGGCGTATTAGTAACTAATCAAAATTGTTTTGTATTGACAAGTGAATGCAACGTATAGTAATTATCAGACAGCAAGGACATGGATTTCAATCATAAAGGACAGAAAAGTTATTCAATTAAATAAAACAAATCAAAAGCTGAATGTGACTTTAAACAGATTTTGGCGTGTATATAAATGGATAGGAATCGATTGTTGGACAGATTATAACAGGAAACAATTTTTGAGTGTGACATTTAAACATACTACTTCAATTTACAGTATGTATATATTCATATAAATATATATTTTTACATATATATCTATATCTGATTATATATAAATCAGTATTTTACAAATATATGTATTGAATTTATATCAAATAAAAATATTATTAATAACAAGCTATATGTTTCAATTTCTTTCTCTATATGTTATTTATTATATTAATATTCATAATACAGATATTGATATTTATATTAATGATAGTAATGATGAAAGTAACTATATTTTTACTTGAAATTAAACTTATTATATTAATATCACATGTTATTAAATATGTAATATATACTTATTAACATATATTCACTATTTAGTATATATACATGATAATTATATATAGAAATTATGTATACATATATATATATATAATCATTTTAATTATAACTTATTTATTTTGTATATTATTCTAATGTTTAAATTATATTTTATACTTTCAAATTATTATTATATATCTACTTTCATTTATATATATATACATTTAAATGTATATTTAATTACCAACAATTGTTCATGAATCGTCGGGAATGGTCAAAGGGTAACTGAATATATGAAACATAGTTCCAAAGCTTTCAAGACTCAACATTGCAGACTTTGCTTATCGTGTTGGAAACATATAAAGATTAAAGTTTAAATTTGGTCGGAAATTCTCGGGTCATCACACCGGTAAGATGACTTTTTGAGCACTTATAAATAGTCAAGGTTTTTAACCCTAAAGTGGTGTGCAGTTTTCCAGCTATGAAAAAGAGAGTTCTTTTAAGACCTAAACCCTACCATTGAAGACTTGCTCATCTTTTACTTGTATTCGATTAATCATAACTTTCGATACTTGTTTTTATCATCAGTTTATCATTGTAATCATGAATACTCCTAGTTTTTATTGTTTATTTGTTTTTGCTACTTTAATATGCTAGGCTAAATCAGTTTAGTATTTCCTTGAATGTGAAACTATGAATATTAGATTGTTCTATCATTTGGATTTAATGTGAAACTATGATTAAAGATCCACTCTTTTGCATGTTCTATGTTCTTAATTCAATTACATAGATTGTTAATCGTTTAACGTGAGTTAGATTGAGATGAAATTTATGCTTCAACACTTAGGTGATCTTGACAATTAGAGAAGTGATTTCAAGTGATTGTGTCATTGATTTAATTAGTAGTTGAAAGGCTTATGAACTGTATAATAGTGTAATTATTGCAAGTGATTGTTATAATTAGGATTACGTGAGTTTAGTCCAAATCAAGTCTCATTGGTTTCTATCAAATATAGTTTAGTCTTTTGAAGTGTGTTTATGTGAGTTTACTCACTTTGATTGATTAGAACTTTGTGAGAAGTCATACAACTATATTAAAGACATAATAATTGGTAATAATTGCAAGAACAATCCATAATAATAGTGAATCATTCAACTGGACACTGTGATGACCCGGAAAATTCTGACCAAATTTAAACCTAAATCTTATTTAATTTCGATACGATAAGCAAAGTCTGTAATATTGAGTCTCAAAGTTTTTGAACTGTTCTCATGAAATCATTGAACCTTTGACTATCCCCGATGATTCACGAACAATTATTATTAATATATATATATATATATATATATATATATATATATATATATATATATATATATATATATATAAATAAGTGTAGATAATAAATTGGATTAATAAAATAGAATATAATCATTTGAATTAAATATATAAAATAATATACAAGAAAAAAAGGTTGCTATTAAGATAAATTTATATAAATATATACGAATTATAACAATACTTTAGATATATTATAAAATATAATTATTACATGTTGTAAGTTTATAATATCTATGATGAAGCAATATGATAATTAAATATATAGTAATTATATAGATAAAACATTATATTTACATATATAGTATGATAAATAAAATGCAAACACATATTACCTAAGATGTATAAATATTCAATATTCAAATTATGTTATATATAAGTTACTAAATTTAGTAAGGTGTGATATCAACATATACAAGGTAATTACAGATTAAAAGTATAGTTGTACATTGAGAATATATTATTACTTTCATTACCATTATCAATCAATATTATATTAATATTAGAATCAGTATTATTACTAATATAATAGATATGATATTTGATATATATAAAAATTGTTATATTATTATTATTATTAGTTGTAACTAGTATTATTATAATTAGTATTAATAAAATTAGCACTATTATTATTAATAACAAATTAAAGGATATAAATTTTAAAGTTATTAATACCAATATATTTCAATCATTTATATTAGTACTACTATTAGTGTTAGTGTTATTATTATTATTTCTGTTATTATTATTAATATTGTACTGTAGTTATTTTTATGTTATTAATATTATTATCAGAATTTATAATATTAAAAGTATTAATATTATTAATATATATTTATTAAATATTAAAATTAATATTTATAAAAAGCAGATACAGAATTACGCATAAGGAGTATCATTTATCAGATATTTTTTCTTTCTTTGTCTGCTATCCTTTTTCCTCTTCTGTTCTTCTATATACACCCGTGAATAGCCAGACCCTACAACAATGATCGATCATTTTTTTTTCTATATGAATCATATCAGCCAGCTTGTCATTTATTTACCAACAATCGCTACTCTTCACTGCAACCCAAATTATAATAGATATATATATATATATTCTTTTTTTTATAGGTGTTTTGAAACCCAAACTGCAAGATCACGATTTCTAAACAAATTTAAAAATGTATAAATGCAGTTAGGTTAGGAATTTGATATTCAATCTTTCTTTAAAATCTCATCTTTCAATTCTTAGAAACGAAGATGAATTGTTGAGTCAAAGTTTTATTGAAAAAAAGTCAAACCAAGTGTTCTTGGTGAAATTCAAACTTGTTTTGATGATTTGAGTTCAATTGATGTTTCTAACAGATTATAGATGTGATTTGAAACATGATTCGTATTATAAACTTTGTCCAAAACTTCATCAAAATCGAAATAAATTTTTTTTAATAAGCTGCGACAGTAGCAGGTACCGGTGTATATATATTTTTTCAATTATAAACAACATCATTTACATCTTACTAGTTGTTTATAAGTCTATAACAAATTTGAATTCGATATTATAATCATTATATCATTTTGGTTGTTTGATTTTGTGTGGAGAAGATGATGATATCGAGTAACACAGATACTAGTTATATAATCTGGGTTTACATTATAAATCAGAAAAACAAGTTTGGCAGGAGGGTTAAGTGTGTTTGAGTGTGAGCGGGAGGTCACGGGTTCGAGCCCGGCAGTATCCTATTTTTTTTTAAGAACGTGTTTAAAGGTAGTTCACTATCATTTTATTTATTATTATTATCATTATCATTATTATTATTATTATTATTATTATTATTATTATTATTATTATTATTATTATTATTATTATTATTATTATTATTGTTGTTGTTGTTGTTGTTGATGTTGTTGTAGTTGATTGTTATTAATCATTGTTGTTATGATGTTAAGTAGTATTGATACTAAAATTATTAATGTGATTATTATTATCATTAATTTAATTAACATTATTATTATCGTTATTATTGGTATTAAATATTATTAGTACCATTTATAATTATTAGTAATATTATCAATATCATTACTAGTATTATACTATTAGTATTATTATTATTATTATTATTATTATTATTATTATTATTATTATTATTATTATTATTATTATTATTATTATTATTATTAATATGATCATTAAAATATCCATTAAAGACTATAATTATTATTAAACTAACCATTATTATTAAATATATTATTTTTACTAAAACTATCATTTTTATTTTATCATTATTAGTAAAACTATCTTTTTATCAAAAGTACTACTATTACTATCAATATTATAACTATTAGTAAAATCATGATTTTTAGTATTATTATGATTGTATCATTATTGTTATTATTAATTATTACGATTAAGATTATGGTTAAGTTAAATATTGTTAATACTAACATTATTATGAATATTGTTATCATTTAAATAAGTAAAATTATTATTATCATTATTATTAAGACTAGTATTAATATCCTTATCATAAATATTTTTCAAACAAAACAAAATCTTATAAGAATATATGTATTAATTAATTATACTAATATTATATGGTATTACATTTTAACTAATATCATGTCATCTATATTGAAACAACGTTAATTAAATTATAAATCAAATGAACATTATAATATATGATAAGTATTAATAAAATTGTATATATAGATATATAATAATCTTAGTAATAAACTAAAGATATATAAATTCGATTACAAGTATATGTATTAATACATATATGAATGATATAGGTTCGTGAATCCGAGGCCAACCTGCATTGTTCATTGTCGTCATATGTATTTTTACTACAAAATACAATATGGTGAGTTTCATTACTCCCTTTTTATATATATTTTTGGGACTGAGAATACATGCGCTGCTTTTATAAATGTTTTACGATATAGACACAAGTAATCGAAACTACATTCTATGGTTGAATTATCGAAGTTGAATATGCCCCTTTTTATTAAGTCTGGTAATCTAAGAATTAGGGAACAGACACCCTAATTGACGCGAACTCTAAAGATAGATCTATCGGGCTCAACAAGCCCTATACAAAGTACTAGATGCTTTAGTACTTCGAAATTTATATCATGTCCAAAGGAGGATCCCGGAATGATGGGGATATTCTTATATGCATATTGTGAATGTCGATTACCAGGTGATCAATCCATATGAATGATTTTTGTCTCTATGCATGGGACGTATGTTTATGAGAAATGGAAATATGAAATCTTGTGGTCTATTAAATTTATTGAAATGATTATTATGATAAACTAATGAACTCACCAACCTTTTGGTTGACACTTTAAAGCATGTTTATTCTCAGGTATTAAAGAAATCTTCCGCTGTGCATTTGCTCATTTTAGGGATATTACTTGGAGTCATTCGTGACATATTTCAAAAGACGTTGCATTCGAGTCGTTGAGTTCATCAAGAATATTATTAAGTCAATTATAGTTAGATTTATTATGAAACGGTATGCTTGCCTGTCAACATTCGATGTAATGAAAGTTTGTCTTTTAAAAACGAATGCAATGTTTGTAAAATGTATCATATAGAGGTCAAGTACCTCGCGATGTAATCAACTATTGTGAATCGTTGTAATTGATATGGACTTCGTCCGGATGGATTAGGACGGGTCGCTTCAGTTGGTATCAGAGCTGTGGTCTTAGCGAACCAGGTCTGCATTAGTGTGTATAACTGATAAGTCGTTAGGATGCATTAGTGAGTCTGGACTTCGACCGTGTCTACATGTCAAATGTTTTGCTTATCATCAGTGTTGAAAATTATTTGCTTATCATCCTTAAAGTCTAGACACGTCTTACTGCCTCTATTGCATAGACAGTGTATAGATAAATTCATATCTTAGCGTATCTGTTATTGTTACCTTTGCCTGACAGCTTCTGTAGATTCTTTCGTAACTTATGGGATTTTAGTATTATATATGCATATGTAAATTATGTATTACAGGGTACTAATCTACATCCTATAATCTATTTGTTATCGAAAATCCTTCATCTGATCGTACGAGATGAATCCCTCAACAAGTTCGGGTCCCTCAGATTTCGATAGCTATTCCGATAGTTATTCCGACAGCTATTCTGACATGGATATTCACCTAAGATCCGAAAGCGGTGTCACCAGAATAAATCAATCAATCAGCCATCCCCAATTCATCTGATGGGTTCGTAGCCGACTTAATCAATGGAGATGCGAAGAAGGCGATCCCTTCCACCAACCAGATTCACCTCTTGGTGAAGAACCTGAAGCACTTACCGGCGAACCAGTACGAAACATCATTTTCACTCTAATCTCCAGAATAGCTCGTAACGATTACGAAATATCCACAATTCTAAACCTTATTCATACGCTCGTTCCGACCGACAATCATCCTGGAGTAATAAGTCAACGAACTTCGAGCTCAAATAATCAATTTGGAGAATATGGTGCAAAATGTACCAGCTTCAGCAACATCACCGGCATCAATAGAACCATCAGTAACAACATCAGTACCATCAACAATCCATGCCTCGACATCTCATTCTGTACCTCGAATATAATTATTGTTCTACGAATCGTTCTACATCATTTATCTTCGTTCGACATGGCGAATTATGTAATCTCTAATGTTTTAGAGATTATATATTCTTGTTCTAACGATAAATCAAATGAGTTTAATATCATATTAACTCATTAAATCCATGATTTCATCTGAAGAAAATATATATGTATATATGTTTTCATAAAGATTGTAATTAAAAATTCTTTTGTACAAACTGTTAATGGTGAAAATATTTTAACGGGTAGGTAATACCCGAGGAATATTTAAATTTCACATTAATAAGTTACACTGTATATTCTTCGAATTTGATTCAACAGTTATTCACTATCCTACTTACATCCACCGGTATCCGTATCCGTTCACCGCAGAATAACCATTTTCATTCAATTTTAAATTTAGATTTTGACCTATCAGAATCCAACAAGTGGCATAATGAAGAAAAAATTTGATAAAATAAAATTTGTTAGAAACAGACTAATTAACTATGAGAAATTTTGTTAAAAATCCACGCTAACAAAATCCTAGCTAACTGTTCCTAGCAAACTGTTAATTCCGTATTACATTTTATTTTATTGCAATTTAATTATCGCAATTTATTTATCGCAGTTTATTTATCGCAATTTATATTCTCGCAATTTTATTTATCGTCATTTAATTTCTGTTATTTATTTTATGCACTTTAAATATCGGGACACGTATACAACGTTTTGACATATCATATCGACCCATCTATATATATATTATTTGGAATAATCATAGACACTCTATATGCAGTAATGCGGGAGTTAGCTATACAGGGTTGAGGTTGATTCTATAATAATATATATACTTTGAGTTGTGATCGAGTCTGAAACGTATACGGGTCACGATACCTATTAATTAATTCGTATATTATATATTAAACTATATATGAATTATTGGACTGTTACTGTGGACTATCAACTGTGGACTACCAACACTGTACAATTAAAATGAATTAAAATATTGTTTATAACATATGAAACTAAACAATTCTTCAAGTTTGCCACTTGATTTCATTATAAACCCCATTCGTATCATCACGATTACAATCTGCGTTCAAACCTTTCATGAATCTTGAAAACACCTCAATCGATAGGATGAATCAACCGCACTTCATCTACGGAAGGAAAGATTTATGCATGTAGTTATGCACCTGAGAAACTCTCGGCAACTGAGTAAAAGTTTAACACGTAGCCGCGTCAGATCCTTTGGCATTTATTAGCAAAAATAACTTTGCGATCCCTTATCAAAGTAGCCAATTTTGTCACAGCTCCAGCAAGTCAACTTCGACTTTTCATTCGAAGTAGCCTTACTATAATCCTGATATATACAATTACCCTTTTGATACCGGAGAATTCTTTTATTTCCACCATATTACCAGCAGACGTACCAGCAACCTCGTTGCTTTTTGGCTTAAATCTCTCTGACAAATCATTATATTTATTCATTGAAACTCTATCATATACTCATCCACATCTTGTAACGAGAACTGCTATAACAATTACCGGGAATCAGCAATCAGTACTTTGAAAACTCACAACATATCTACATCAACAGTTATATGTATAACGTTTATCTCTTAGAGTTATGATCTTTCATTATGAAATTCTGAAAAGCACTCTGTCTACAAATCAATATTTTGAATGTTGAAAACGCTGAATGAAATAGCAGAAACCGTAGACTACCGTAAATGACCTTAATCATCGAAAGTTTGATGATAAAGAATGATATGTTGGAAAAGCTCAGAAAAATTGGAACTGAAAAACAGATTGAGCTAACCATGAAGGAGACTCTGAACAAATCACAAGACTAAACATGTACATATAGAATCCTGATGATTCTGTATCTGATGAAATCTTTAGCGAACGCCTTGCTTCTGAATCTAAACCCTTACGGGTAAATCTCCTCTATCATCTTTCGATATTAGAAATTCCAAGATATCATCGTATCTTTCATTATAAATATCCTCCATATTTCTGAAGAAATTTTCATAACTATTCTTATCTGAAATCATAAATCTCTTTGTGCTATCAGTGTTACATCATATAGAAACTGTTAGTTTCTATATTCTGTAAACTTTCGAGCTTAAAATATGAATGTTATTGAAGTAATGTTGGGAATTGATGCATGAGTTAGTACAATATAATGACACTTGATCAACGTGATTATATTACAGTAAGTCATGCTGAGTTTCTAATGAAACGTGATGATTCACAGACTCTAACGTCAGCATGTGCCATGTTACACTACTCTTGTATTCTATTTAACCCTCTAAAATATCAAGAAAATATTCCTTGATGATTCGGTCTTTTCCAGGGTATTCTGGTAATTTAACAAATCAAGATCGTGCCATTACCATTCTCTTCTTAGAACATTAACAATGTTCAATCTAAAATTTATATCCGCGAATTCTGGACCATTATCAGAGATGCCCAATCGCAAGAAGAAGAAACGAAGGGACAAAGCTCCAAAATAGAAAGTGGAGTATAAATCGCAGCAAATAGGAGGGAGTATTAAATGTGGATGACAATGATTATAGAAAACAGAAGCAAGGACTTCGAGGTATAAGGGAAGATATAAAGCTCGATAACAACACATAAATTATAAACCGTGGATATCACTACGTATAGCAATATAAAGACACGGGAGGATTATAAATACAATAATCCCTAGAGCATAATAGAAATAAACAGATTCTTCAGGTGATAGTTGGAAAAGAAAAATGATCATTGCGATAGTTAGAATAATAACAAGGATCAGAACAGGGTTAAGCATTTTCATAAATCTTTTGAATTTGGGAATTGAGTATAGGAGTGATAAAAGTAATGGAACGGAAGAGTTTCATTTATAATGGAAATACTAGGCAGAGTAATCGAAGCAGATCACCGTATTTAATTATAGAGATCTTAATTTCCTTATTCGCCGAAGAATCAAATCTTTTAGATTTCGAAGATTTTCTTTAAATCCCTTGAATTTTAGAATTCAACCAAGACAACGTCAAAAGCTAAGACGTACCTTATTTTCTAAATTCCACCGTGACTACGTCAAAAGTTAAATCTCTATCTAAATCTATTGTGACAGCTTCATTCGTACGCTTCACCTAATCGAATCATTTTATCTATATTAGTCCATTCATCAACTCATATTTTTCATGAAAACATTTTTATTGTTAGCCATGACCACCTCACTCAAATTTCGGGACGAAATTTCTTTAACGGGTAGGTACTGTGATGACCCGGGAATTTCTGACCAAATTTAAACCTAAATCTTATTTAATTTCGATACGATAAGCAAAGTCTGTAATATTGAGTCTCAAAGTTTTTGAACTGTTCTCATGAAATCATTGAACCTTTGACTATCCCCGACGATTCACGAACAATATAATCATTTGAATTAAATATATAAAATAATATACAAGAAAAGAAGGTTGTTATTAAGATAAATTTATATAAATATATACGAATTATAACTATACTTTAGATATATTGTAAAATATAATTATTACATGTTGTAAGTTTATAATATCTATGATGAAGCAATATAATAATTAAATATATAGTACTTATATAGATAAAACATTATATTTACATATATTGTATGATAAATAAAATGCAAACACATATTACCTAAGATGTATAAATATTCAATATTCAAATTATGTTATATATAAGTTACTAAATTTAATAAGGTGTGATATCAACATATACAAGGTAATTACAGATTAAAAGTATAGTTGTATATTGAGAATATATTATTACTTTCATTACCATTATCAATCAATATTATATTAATATTAGAATCAGTATTATTACTAATATAATAGATATGATATTTGATATATATATATATATATATATATATATATATATATATATAAATTGTTATATTATTATTATTAGTTGTAACTAGTATTATTATAATTAGTATTAATATAATTAGAATTATTATTATTAATAACAAATTAAAGGATATAAATTTTAAAGTTATTAATACCAATATATTTCAATCATTTATATTAGTACTACTATTAGTGTTAGTGTTATTATTATTATTTCTGTTATTATTATTAATATTTTACTGTAGTTATTTTTATGTTATTAATATTATTATCAGAATTTATAATATTAAAAGTATTAATATTATTAATATATATTTATTAAATATTAAAATTAATATTTATAAAAAGCAGATACAGAATTACGCATAAGGAGTATCATTTATCAGATATTTTTTCTTTCTTTGTCTGCTATCCTTTTTCCTCTTCTGTTCTTCTCTATACACCCGTGAATAGCCAGACCCTACAACAATGATCGATCATTTTTTTTCTATATGAATAATATCAGCCAGCTTGTCATTTATTTACCAACAATCACCACTCTTCACTGCAACCCAAATTATAATAGATATATATATATATATATATATATATATATATATATATATATATATATATATATATATATATATATATATATATATATATATATATATATATATATATATATATATTCTTTTTTTTTTCTTGCGGGTGTTTTGAAACCCAAACTGCAAGATCACGATTTCTAAACAAATTTAAAAATGTATAAATGCAGTTAGGTTAGGAATTTGATATTCAATCTTTCTTTAAAATCTCATCTTTCAATTCTTAGAAACGAAGATGAATTGTTGAGTCAAAGTTTTATTGAAAGAAAGTCAAACCGAGTGTTCTTGGTGAAATTCAAACCTGTTTTGATGATTTGAGTTCAATTGATGTTTCTAACAGATTATAGATGTGATTTGAAACACGATTCGTATTATAAACTTTGTCCAAAACTTCATCAAAATTGAAATAAATTTTTTTTTAATAAGCTGCGACAGCAGCAGGTACCGGTGTATATTTATTTTTTTCATTTATAAACAACATCATTTACATCTTACTAGTTGTTTATAAGTCTATAATAAATTTGAATTCGATATTATAATCATTATATCATTTTGGTTGTTTGATTTTGTGTGGAGAAGATGATGATATCGAGTAACACAGATACTAGTTGTATAATCTGGGTTTACATTATAAATCAGAAAAACAAGTTTGGCAAGACGGTTAATTGTGTTTGTGTGTGAGCGGGAGGTCACAGGTTCGAGCCCGACAGTAGCCTGTTTTTTTTAAGAACGTGTTTAAAGGTAGTTCACTATCATTTTATTTATCATTATTATTATTATTATTATTATTATTATTATTATTATTATTATTATTATTATTATTATTATTGTTGTTATTATTGTTGTAATCATTGTTGTTATGATGTTAAGTAGTATTGATGCTAAAATTATTAATGTGATTATTATTATCATTAATTTAATTAACATTATTATTATCGTTATTATTGGTATTAAATATTATTAGTACCATTTATAATTATTAGTAATATTATCAATATCATTACTAGTATTATACTATTAGTATTATTATTATTATTATTAATATGATCATTAAAATATCCATTAAAGACTATAATTATTATTAAACTAACCATTATTATTAAATATATTATTTTTACTAAAACTATCATTTTTATTTTATCATTATTAGTAAAACTATCTTTTTATCAAAAGTACTACTATTACTATCAATATTATAAGTATTAGTAAAATCATGATTTTTAGTATTATTATGATTGTATCATTATTGTTATTATTAATTATTACGATTAAGATTATGGATAAGTTAAATATTGTTAATACTAACATTATTATGAATATTGTTATCATTTAAATAAGTAAAATTATTATTATCATTATTATTAAGACTAGTATTAATATCCTTATCATAAATATTTTTCAAACAAAAGAAAATCTTATAAGAATATATGTATTAATTAAGTATACTAATATTATATGGTATTACATTTTAGCTAATATCATGTCATCTATATTGAAACAACGTTAATTAAATTATAAATCAAATGAACATTATAATATATGATAAGTATTAATAAAATTGTATATATAGATATATAATAATCTTAGTAATAAACTAAAGATATATAAATTCGATTACAAGTATATGTATTAATACATATATGAATGATATAGGTTTGTGAATACGAGGCCAACCTGCATTGTTCATTGTCGTCATATGTATTTTTACTACAAAATACAATATGGTGAGTTTCATTACTCCCTTTTTATATATATTTTTGGGACTGAGAATACATGCGCTGCTTTTATAAATGTTTAACGATATAGACACAAGTAATCGAAACTACATTCTATGGTTGAATTATCGAAGTCGAATATGCCCCTTTTTATTAAGTTTGGTAATCTAAGAATTAGGGAACAGACACCCTAATTAACGTGAACTCTAAAGATAGATCTATCGGGCTCAACAAGCCCCATCCAAAGTACCGGATGCTTTAGTACTTCAAAATTTATATCATGTCCGAAGGAGGATCCCGGAATGATGGGGATATTCTTATATGCATATTGTGAATGTCGATTACCAGGTGATCAATCCATATGAATGATTTTTGTCTCTATGCATGGGACGTATGTTTATGAGAAATAGAAATATCAAATCTTGTGGTCTTTTAAATTTATTGAAATGATTATTATGATAAACTAATGAACTCACCAACCTTTTAGTTGACACTTTAAAGCATGTTTATTCTCAGGTATTAAAGAAATCTTCCGCTGTGCATTTGCTCATTTTAGGGATATTACTTGGAGTCATTCATGACATATTTCAAAATACGTTGCATTCGAGTCGTTGATTTCATCAAGAATATTATTAAGTCAATTATATTTAGATTTATCATGAAACGGTATGCATGCCTGTCAACATTCGATGTAATGAAAGTTTGTCTTTTAAAAACGAATGCAATGCTTGTAAAATGTATCATATAGAGGTCAAGTACCTCGCGATGTAATCAACTATTGTGAATCGTTGTAATTGATATGGACTTCGTCCGGATGGATTAGGACGGGTCGCTTCAGACACTGTTTTATCTTTATTGTTAATTCATTTCATTTGCTTCACATTGATTGCGTGAATTGAAATACAAACCAAATCTCTTAATCAAATCTCTAGGATGATTATTATTGTTAAGATCTTGATTAAACTGCTCCATGTGGAACGAACTGGTCAAATTACTTATAGATTACTGCATGATCGGGTTATAGTTGCCTATAATTGTGTAATAATTGTTAAGTTTTTAGCTAGTTATTTTAAGGTACGATATCACATATCAACTTTTTTTAGCGTCGCTGCCGGGGAGCGGTGTTAAATCGGGAACTTACGAGCTTTTAGTTATTCGATCCTTTTGTGAGAAGCAATTCTTGCAAAAGTTACTTTTTAGTTATTTTATTCGAATTTACGCGTGGTTTTGTTGTTGTGCGATTACAGGTTAGGTACAAATAACTCTGAATAATCTAGAGTTTATCATACACGCAGCAAAGATAAAGAAGAACAGGAAATCGCCCAAGGTTTCGCTGAATTACCTTTTTATATTTTGGATTTTGAATATATTAAGAAAGAAGAAGTTAAAATGGCTGAAGGAGGAGAAGTGAAATGTCTCATTCATATTGATTATAAACGTTTCATATTAATTGATTTCATTGTGAGGTTTTTTACCTCTATATGAGATATTTTTCAAAGACTGCATTCGATTTTTAAAACAAACTATAACCTTTAAAATATTACGACGATTATCAAATAATGATAATCTAAAATATAGCATTTTCACACGACCATTACATAATAGTTTACAATCATATTACACAACAATATATGTCTTCGAATGCAGTTTTTAAACAATATTATACAAGCATGCTGACTCCAACTCTTGTCCATAAATTAGCATGCAACAGCGAAAGCTCTTAATAATCACCTGAGAATAAACATGCTTTAAACGTCAACAAAAATGTTGGTGAGTTATAGGTTTAACCTATATATCAAATTGTAATAATAGACCACAAGATTTCATCTTTCAATAACATGCAATCTGCATAAAAATCATTCATATGGTTGAACACCTGGTAACCGACATTAACAAAATGCATCTAGAATATCCCCATATATAAATATCGAAGTACTAAAGCAGTTCAAATTCTCTGACTGGGGTGTGTCAAAGCCCATAGATCTATCTTTAGGATTCACGTCAATTGGTGGCATTTATATAATAAACACCAATTCTTAGGCTACCAAGTTCAACAAGGGCGATATCCGGTATAACGATTCAACATAGAATGTAGTTTTAATACTTGTGTCTATTTTGTAAATAATTTTCAAAACTGCATGTATTCTCATAACAAAAATATTAGATAGTAAAAATGGGTCTATAACTCACTTTCACAGATTTTTCCTTTGTCTGAAAAATAAGACTTGGCCACGGGTCGATTCACGAACCTATAACGAATATATACATATATATCAAAGTATGATCGAAATATATTCACAACATTTTTTATTAAGTTTTAACGATTTAAATTTGTTAAGTTAGTAGTCCAACGTTAGTAATCTGCAACTAGTTGTCCACAGTTAGATGTACATAAATAAATCAATCTAAATTATCTCGAATCAATCCACGACCCAGCGTATACAAATCTTAGGCTATATCCCAACTTAAAGTATATATATTATTTCGGAATCAACCTCAACCCTGTATAGCTAACTCAAGCATTACTGCATATAGAATGTCTATGGTTGTTCCCAAATAATATATATAGATGGGTCGATATGATATGTCAAAACATTGTATACGTATCTATGGTATCCCAAGATTACATAATATATGTTAGAATATATGTATAATACAATATAAGTTAATTAAGTTATGATTTGTATAGAATTGTTACAAATTTCACGTAGCTACAACAAGCAAAATTATCCAATCTTATTTTACCCATAACTTCTTCGTTTTAAATCCGTTTTGAGTGATTCAAGTTGTTATGGTTTCAAATGAACTGAAATTTATGAAACTAAATAGAAAAAGTATAAGTTTATAGTCGAAAATACAGGTTACAAGTCAATATTGTAAGAGGTAGTCATTTCAGTCGAAAGAACGACGTCTTGATGACCATTTTGAAAAACATACTTCCACTTTGAGTTTAACCATGATTTTTGGATATAGTTTCATGTTACTAATAAAAATCATTTTCCCAGAAGAACAACTTTTAAATCAAATTTTATCATAGTTTTTAATTATCAAACCCAAAACAGCCCGCGGTTTTACTATGACGGCGTATGTCCGGTTTTACGGTGTTCATCATGTTTCCAGGTTTTAAATCATTAAGTTAGCATATCATATAGATATAGAACATGTGTTTAGTTGATTTTAAAAGTCAATTTAGAAGGATTAACTTTATTTGCGAACAAGTTTAGAATTAACTAAACTATGTTCTTGTGATTACAAGTTTAAATCATCGAATAAGATAGTTATGTATATATGAATCGAATGATGTTATGAACATCATTACTACCTCAAGTTTAGTAGGTAAGCCTACTGGAAGTAATAAGAAATGATCTAGCTTCAAAGGATCTTGGATGGCTTGAAAGTTCTTGAAGTAGAATCATGACACGAAAACAAATTCAAGTAAGATTTTTACTCGAATTAAGATAGTTTATAGTTATAGAAATTGAATCAAAGTTTGAATATGAGTATTACATTGAATAAGGAAGATAACCTACTATAAATAACAAAGGTTTCTTTATCTTAGATGATTACTTGGAATGGATTTGAAAGCTTGGAAGTAGACTTGCAAACTTGAAAGTATTCTTGATTTTATGAAACTAGAACTTATAGAATTTATGAAGAACACTTAGAACTTGAAGATAGAATTTGAGAGAGATTAATTAGATGAAGAAAATTGAAGAATGAAAGTGTTTGTATGTGTTTTTGGTCGTTGGTATATGGATTAGATATAAAAGATGTGTAAGTTTGTTTTCTTGTAAATAATTCATGAATGATTTATAATACTTTTGTAATTTTGTGAGATATTTCATGCTAGTTGCCAAATTATGGTTCCCACATGTTTGATGACTCATTAAGGGCGGCTAATAGCTGATCATTGAATGTATATACCAATAGTATATACAATTAGAAGCTGCGTATTGTACGAGTACGAGTACCGAACGAATACGAGTAGAATTCTTGATGAAAATGTATGAGAATGCAATTGTAACCAATTTTGTTAAGTACAAGTATTTTGATATGTGTCTTGAAGTCTTCCAAAAGTATATTAATACATCTTAATGCACTACATATATATATACATTTTAACTGAGTCGTTAAGTCATCATTAGTCGTTACATGTAAGTGTTGTTTTGAAACCTTTAAGTTAACGATCTCATTTAATGTTGTTAACTCATTGTTTATTATATCTAATGAGATGTTAAATTATTACATTATCATGATATTATGATGTATGAATATATCTTAATATAATTTATATACATTAAAATGTCGTTACAACGATAATCGTTACATATATGTCTCGTTTTGAATTTTTTAAGTTAGTAGTCTTGTTTTACATATGTAGTTCATTGTTAACATACTTAATGATATATATAATTATCATTTTATCATGTTAAATATAGTGTAACAATATCTTAATATGATACATATGTATTTAGTAAGACGTTGTTATAACGATAATCGTTATATATATCGTTTTGAGTTTCTTAACTTAGTAGTCTCATTTTTATGTATATAACTCATTGTTAATATACCTAATGAGATACTTACTTATCATAATATCATGTTAACTATATATATATATATATATATATATATATATATATATATATATATATATATATATATATATATATATATATATATATATATCATATAGTTTACAAGTTTTAACGTTCGTGAATCGTCTGTCAATTTGGGTGGTCAATTGTCTACATGAAACCTATTTCAATTAATCAAGTCTTAACAAGTTTGATTGCTTAACATGTTGGAAACATTCAATCATGCAAATATAGTTTTCATTTAATATATATAATCATGGAAAAGTTTGGGTCACTACAGTACCTACCCGTTAAATAAATTTCGTCCCGAAATTTTTAAGCCGTTGGAAGTGTTGACGCATCTTCTGGAAATAGGTGCGGGTATTTCAGCTTCATTTGATCTTCACGCTCCCATGTGAACTCGGGTCCTCTACGAGCATTCCATCGAACCTTAACGATTGGTATTTTATTTTGCTTAAGTCTTTTAACCTCACGATCCATTATTTCAACGGGTTCTTCGATGAATTAAAGTTTTTCATTGATTTGGATTTCGTCTAACGGAATAGTGAGATCTTCTTTAGCAAAAAATTTCTTCAGATTTGAGACATGAAAAGTATTATGTACCCCGGCGAGTTATTGAGGTAAGTCAAGTCGGTAAGCTACTGGTCCGACACGATCTATAATCTTGAATGGTCCAATGTGCCTTGGATTCAGTTTCCCCCATTTACCAAATCGAACAACGCCTTTCCAAGGTGAAACCTTAAGCATGACCATCTCTACAATTTCAAATTCTATATCTTTTCTCTTAATGTCCGCGTAGCTCTTTTGTCTACTTTGGGCGGTTTTCAACCGTTGTTGAATTTGAATGATTTTCTCGGTAGTTTCTTGGATTATCTCCGGATCCGTAATTTGTCTATCTCCGACTTCACTCCAACAAATCGGAGACCTACACTTTCTACCATAAAGTGCTTCAAAAGGTGCCATTTCAATACTTGAATGGTAACTGTTGTTGTAGGAAAATTCTGCTAACGGTAGTTGTCGATCCCAACTGTTTCTGAAATCAATAACACATGCTCGTAGCATGTTTTCAAGGATCTGTATCATCCTTTCACTTTGCCAATCAGTTTGTGGATGATAGGCAGTACTCATGTCTAGATGAGTTCTCAATGCTTGCTGTAATGTCTGGCAGAATCTTGAACAAATCTGACATCCCTATCAGAGATAATAGAGACTGGTATTCCATGTCTGGAGACAACTTCCTTCAAGTATAAACGTGCCAATTTTTCCATTTTATCATCTTCTCTTATTGGAAGAAAGTGTGTTGTCTTAGTGAGACGATCGACTATTACCCAAATAGTATCATAAACACTTGCAGTCCTTGGCAATTTAGTAATGAAATCCATGGTAATGTTTTCCCATTTCCATTTCAGGATTTCGGGTTGTTGAAGTAGCCCTGATAGTTTCTGATGTTCAGCTTTGACCTTAGAACACGTCAAACATTCTCCTAAGTATCTAGCAATATCGGCTTTCATACCCGACCACCAAAAGTGTTTCTTGAGATCTTTATACATCTTTCTCGCTCCGGGATGTATTGAGTATCTGGTTTTATATGCTTCCTTAAGTACCATTTCTCTCACATTTCCAAACTTTGGTACCCAAGTTCTTTCAGCCCTATACCAGGTTCCGTCTTCCCGAATATTTAGATGTTTCTCCGATCCTTTGGGTATTTCATTCCTCAACTTTCCTTCTTTTAAAACTTCCTGCTGCGCCTCCTTTATTTGAGTAGTAAGGTGAGTATGAATAACTATATTCATAGCTTTTACCCGCATAGGTTCTCTGTCCTTTCTACTCAGAGCGTCGGCTACCACATTCGCCTTCCCCGGGTGGTAACGAATCTCAAAATCGTAATCGTTCAACAGTTCGACCCACCTACGCTGCCTCATGTTCAGTTGTTTCTGATCAAATATGTGTTGGAGACTTTTGTGGTTGGTATATATAATACTTTTGACCCCATATAAGTAGTGCCTCCAAGTATTTAATGCAAAAATAACCGTGCCTAATTCCAAATCATGTGTTGTATAATTCTGCTCATGAATCTTCAATTGTCTAGACGCATAAGCAATTACATTCGTTCGTTGCATTAATACACAACCGAGGCCTTGCTTTGAGGCGTCACAATATATCACAAAATCATCGTTCCCTTCAGGCAATGAAAATATAGGTGCCGTAGTTAACTTTTTCTTCAATAATTGAAACGCTTTCTCCTGCTCATCCTTCCATTCAAATTTCTTCCCTTTATGCGTTAATGTAGTCAAGGGTTTTGCTATTTTGGAAAAATCTTGGATGAACCTTCTGTAGTAATCAACCAGTCCTAAAAATTGGCGTATATGCTTTGGAGTTTTTGGGGTTTCCCACCTTTCAACGGTTTCAATCTTTGCCGGATCTACCTGAATACCTTCTTTGTTCACTATGTGACCGAGGAATTGAACTTCTTCCAACCAAAATGCACACTTTGAAAATTTTGCGTACAATTGTTCCTTCCTCAACAATTCTAACACTTTTCTCAAATGTTCTTCGTGCTTTTCATCATTCTTTGAGTAAATGAGTATGTCATCGATGAAAATAATGACAAACTTGTCAAGATATGGCACACACACTCGGTTCATGAGGTCCATAAACACAGCTGGTGCGTTAGTTAATCCAAACGGCATAACCATAAACTCGTAATGACCATAACGCGTTCTGAAAGCTGTCTTTAGAATATCATCCTCCTTCACCCGCATTTGATGATACCCGGAACATAAATCGATCTTCGAATAAACCGACGAGCCTTGTAGTTGATCAAATAAATCGTCGATTCTTGGTAGTTGATAACGGTTCTTGATGGTATGTTTGTTAAACTCTCGATAGTAGATACACAATCTGAATGTTCCATCCTTTTTTTTGACAAACAAAACTGGAGCTCCCCACGGTGATGTGCTTGGTCGAATGAAACCACGTTCTAATAGTTCTTGTAGTTGACTTTGTAATTCCTTCATTTCGCTGGGTACAAGTCTGTAAGGAGTACGAGCTATTGGTGCAGCTCCCGGTACAAGATCTATTTGGAATTCAACGGATCGATGTGGGGGTAGTCCCGGTAATTCTTTCGGAAATACGTCAGAAAATTCTTTTTCGACGGGAACATCACTGATGTTCTTTTCTTCAGGTTTGACTTCTTCGATGTGTGATAGAATGACATAGCAACCTTTTATTATTAATTTTTGTGCCTTCAAATTACTAATAAGATTTAACTTCGTGTTGTTCTTTTCTCCGTACACCATTAAAGGTTTTCCTTTTTCGCACATAATGTGAATCACATTTTTGTAACAAACGGCCTCTGCTCTCACCTTTTTCAACCAGTCCATGCCAATTATTACGTCAAAACTCCCTAACTCGACTGGTATTATGTCAATCTTAAATGTTTCATCAACCAGTTTAATTTCTCTATCCCGACATACTTTATCTGCTGTAATTAGTTTACCGTTTGCTAATTCGAGTAAAAATTTATTATCCAAAGGCATTAATGGACAATTTAATTTGGCACAAAAATCTCTACTCATATAGCTTCTATCCGCACCGGAATCAAATAAAACATAAGCAGATTTATCGTCAATAAGAAACGTACCCGTAACAAGCTCAGGGTCTCCCTGCGCTTCTGCCGAATTAATGTTGAAAACTCATCCACGGCCTTGCCCATTATTATTCCCTTGATTAGGGCATGCTTTGCTGAAATGGCCCGGCTTTCCGCATTCGTATCAAATAATGGAATTATTTGTTCTGTTATTTTTATATGCCTTTGGTCTATAGACATCACACTTCGTTCACTATGTCCAGTTCTGTTACACTTAGTACACACTACTACACAGAACTTATCTGGATGATACCCTCCACACCTTAGACATTTATTGTTCTGGTTATTGTTGCCATTGTTGTTATTGATTTATTTGTTGTTGTGATTGTTTTTGTTGTTAGGACGATTATTGTGGTGGTTGTTGTTGTTGTTGTTGGGATAGTTGTTGTTGCATTTGTTTTTGCGAAAAATGGGGCAATTATAGTTGTGATTGCTGTGTTGGTTGTTGAAGCGATAGTTACTGTTATTTTGTTGGTGACTCTTGTCACTGTTTTCTTCCCACTTCCTCTTGACTTGTTTCGTGTTAGCTTCTTCGGCCGCCTTCTCTTTAATTCTTCCCTCAATATGATTTATGAGTTTATGAGCCATTCGACTTCCCTTTTGTATGGAGGCAGGCTCGTGTGAACTCACATCTTCTTGAATCCTTTCTGGTAACCTTTTTACAAATGCGTCGATTTTCTCTTCTTCATCTTCGAACGCTCCCGGACACAATAGGCACAACTCTGTGAATCGTCGTTCGTATGTGGTAATATCAAATCCTTATATTTGTAACCCTCTAAGCTCTACCTTGAGCTTATTGACCTCATTTCTGGGACGATACTACTCATTCATCAAGTGCTTGAATGCTGACCACGGTAGTGTGTAAGCAGCATCTTGTCCCACCTGCTCGAGGTAGGTGTTCCACCATGTTAATGCAGTACCCGTGAAGGTATGCGTAGCGTACTTTACTTTGTCTTCTTCAGTACATTTACTTATGGCAAACACCGATTCAACCTTCTCGGTCCACCGTTTCAATCCGATTGGTCCTTTGTTTCCATCAAATTCCAAAGGTTTACAGGCATTGAATTCTTTGTAGGAGCATCCTACACGATTTCTTGTAGAATTAGTTCCACTGCTAGATCCGGAGTTATTGTTGTTATTTTGCATTGTGGCCTGCACTGCGGCTATGTTCGCAGCAAGAAAAGTACGGAATTCTTCTTCGCTCATATTCATAGTGTGTTGAGTAGTTGGTGCCATTTCCTTCAAAAATAGCCAAAAGAATTAAGTTAATCATATAGAATATTAAGAGTAGTTAATTGTATTTCGTAGCATAATATGAACTTATTTATAAAAGGTTTTTCTTCATATTAGCGTTTTATAAGTTTTAATTCGGGTACTACCTACCCGTTAAGTTCATACTTAGTATCTAATATACCATTCAACTACTACAATTCTATATGAAAAACTGATCATAATATTTCGCGTTCAAACTTTTATACAATTTTTAAAAACTTACAATACCGCTATTATACATATAGCATGAAATATAGTACACAATAACTTTGATACAAGATAGTTGTGAAGACAGTTCTAGTTAATACGCAAGTCATTCAGCAAAGGCAATAAAGACACGTAATACATAAGTCCAGAAACAAGTCATGCATTTAGGTTTTACTAGTATTATTTCTCATCCTTGGTCTTGTGGAAAATAAACGTTGTGACCGTTGGCTAGGCCGCATGTTGTAACGTCGTCAAAAGGACGGGGGTTACGTAATGCCCAACAGCCCCGTAACAATCTAAAAACCTTGTTTCTCACCCCAACTACTGAATCCGTCACTTGTGGGAATGTTTTATTTAGTAGTTACAATCATATGTTCTTTTTCTCAATTTGGTGAGAAGCGAACATTACTAACCCGTAGACATAACATGCTTGTTTATGTTGCCTGTTTGAAACTCTTTCTAAAGAACGAAGTCCTATGTTGGGATAGGTAGAGTCAAAATAGGCTCTCAACCCGTAGCGTAAAATTGCATCTGGGTTCCCCGCATTCAATGCTTTAAAGAAAACACGGCGTAACTTATGGTCTCCCCAATGTGATATACCCTATCTATCAAAGGAAAGCCTTTTATTAACTAAGGCATTCCTGGAACGTCTTTCAAATGTTCGGCAAACTAATTTTGCCGTAAATAATTGTGCCGATGAATTCTGACCGACTCTAGACAAGATTTCATCAATCATATCCCCTGGTAGGTCTTCTAAAATTTTTGGTTGTCTATCCTTAACGTCCATTATGTGTTTTATACTGTAAAATAGACAAGGATTAGATTTGTAAAAGATAATTAACAAACAATACAAACAATTTTTACATATAACATAAAAATACAAGCACGCTACAATACATATATTACACAACCTGATTACAACTCTTTATTCCGACTCACTCGTTTCTTCCTCCTCGAACTTGGTTCGTTTTGCTAACTTCCTAGGGATATATGGTGCTCCTCTAATGCGAGCCGTCGTTTTCACAAATGGTTTAGAAAAACCTGGTGGCTTAGATGTTCCAGGGTTATAGTGAAAGTTTAAGAAATACGGGTGTTTACGGTACACCCCATCAGGGTATTTCGTGTTAACGTAGAGTTCATCGGGGTTGAAATTAGGTTTCTCTATTTTGATGCCTTTTCCCTTATTATTTTCTTTTACTTTTTCAAATTGTTCGAGAGAATTTCTATAACATCATCGAAATCCTCATCGGGATCCGATTCATCAGAAAATTGGTAATTTCCCAATATTTTGCTTCCTCGGCGGAAACACCATTGACCATTTTTAACTTTGGTCCATTGGTTGAGGATTTTCTTTTATTTAACCGTTTTTCTGTAGTTATTAATATTTCTTCCTCCGGAACCTCTTCTTCTTCCGGTTCCTCTTCTTCCGGTTCCTCCTCTTCCGGTTCCTCCTCTTCCGATTCCTCCTCTTCCGGTTTTTCCTCGGGAATTTGTGAATCTTCCCAAAATATATTCGACTCTTCATTATTATTAGGTGAGTCAACGGGATTTGTACTAGAGGTAGACATCTATCACACAATATCAAACACGTTAAGAGATTAATATATCACATAATATTTACATGTTAATAATATATAGTTTCCAACAAAAAAGTGTTAAGAAATCTTTTTTTTTTTAAGAAAACACGGTCGAAGTCCAGACTCACTAATGCATCCTAACAAACTCGGTAAGACACACTAATGCAATTTTCTGGTTCTCTAAGACCAACGCTCAGATACCAACTGAAATGTCCCGTTCATATTGATTATAAACGTTTCATATTAATTGATTTCTTTGCGAGGTTTTTGACCTCTATATGAGACGTTTTTCAAAGACTGCATTCGATTTTTAAAACAAACCATAACCTTTAAAATATTACGACGATTATCAAATAATGATAATCTAAAATATAGCATTATCACACGACCATTATATAATGGTTTACAATCATATTACACAACAATATAAGTCTTCGAATGCAGTTTTTAAACAATATTATACAAGCATGCTGACTCCAACTCTTGTCCATAAATTAGCATGCAACAGCGGAAGCTCTTAATAATCACCTGAGAATAAACATGCTTTAAACGTCAACAAAAATGTTGGTGAGTTATAGGTTTAACATATATATCAAATTGTAATAATAGAACACAAGATTTCATCTTTCAATAACATGCAATCTGCATAAAAAATCATTCATATGGTTGAACACCTGGTAACCGATATTAACAAAATGCATCTAGAATATCCCCATATATAAATATCGAAGTACTAAAGCAGTTCAAATTCTCTGACTGGGGCGTGTCAAAGCCCATAGATCTATCTTTAGGATTCGCTTCAATTGGTGACAATTATAATAAACACCAATTCTTAGGCTACCAAGTTCAACAAGGGCGATATCCGGTATAACGATTCAACATAGAATGTAGTTTCAATACTTGTGTCTATTTTGTAAATCATTTTCAAAACTGCATGTATTCTCATCCCAAAAATATTAGATAGTAAAAATGGGACTATAACTCACTTTCACAGATTTTTCCTTCGTCGGGAAAATAAGACTTGGCCACGGGTCTATTCACGAACCTATAAAGAATATATACATATATATCAAAGTATGATCGAAATATATTCACAACATTTTTTATTACATTTTAACGATTTAAGTTTGTTAAGTTAGCAGTCCAACTATAGTAATCTACAACTAGTTGTCCACAGTTAGATGTACATAAATAAATCAATATAAATTATCACAAATCAATCCACGACCCAGTGTATACAAGTCTCAGGCTACTTCACAACTCAAAATATATATATTATTTTGGAATCAACCTCAACCCTGTATAGCTAACTAAAGCATTACTGCATATAGAGTGTCTATGGTTGTTCCCAAATAATATATATATGGGTCGATATGATATGTCAAAACATTGTATACGTGTCTATGGTATCTCAAGATTACATAATATATGTTAGAATACATGTATAATACAATATAAGTTAGTTAAGCTATGATTTGTATAGATTTTTTACAAATTTCACGTAGCTACAACAAGCAAAATTATCCAATCTTGTTTTACCCATAACTTCTTCGTTTTAAATCCGTTTTGAGTGATTCAAGTTTCTATGGTTTCATAATGAACTGAAATTTATGAAACTAAACAGAAAAAGTATAAGTTTATACTCGTAAATACAGGTTACAAGTCAATATTGTAAGAGGTAGTCATTTTAGTCGAAAGAACGACGTCTTGATGACCATTTTTAAAAACATACTTTCACTTTGAGTTTAACCATGATTTTTGGATATAGTTTCATGTTAATAATAAAAATAATTTTCCCAGAAGAACACCTTTTAAATCAAAGTTTATCATAGTTTTTAATTATCAAACCCAAAACAGCCCGCGGTTTTACTATGACGGCGTATGTCCGGTTTTACGGTGTTCATCGTGTTTTCAGGTTTTAAATCATTAAGTTAGAATATCATATAGATATAGAACATGTGTTTAGTTGATTTTAAAAGTCAATTTAGAAGGATTAACTTTATTTGCGAACAAGTTTAGAATTAACTAAACTATGTTCTAGTGATTACAAGTTTAAATCATCGAATAAGATAGTTATGTATATATGAATCGAATGATGTTATGAACATCATTACTACCTCAAGTTTAGTAGGTAAACCTACTGGAAGTGATAAGAAATGATCTAGCTTCAAAGGATCTTGGATGGCTTGAAAATTCTTGAAGTAGAATCATGACACGAAAACAAGTTCAAGTAAGATTTTTACTCGAATTAAGATAGTTTATAGTTATAAAAATTGAATCAAAGTTTGAATATGAATATTACCTTGAATAAGAAAGATAACCTACTATAAATAACAGAGGTTTCTTGATCTTAGATGATTACTTGGAATGGATTTGAAAGCTTGGAAGTAGACTTGCAAACTTGAAAGTATTCTTGATTTTATGAAACTAGAACTTATAGAATTTATGAAAAACACTTAGAACTTGAAGATAGAACTTGAGAGAGATTAATTAAATGAAGAAAATTGAAGAATGAAAGTGTTTTTATATGTTTTTGGTCGTTGGTATATGGATTAGATATAAAGGATGTGTAAGTTTGTTTTCTTGTAAATAATTCATGAATGATTTATAATACTTTTGTAATTTTGTGAGATATTTCATGCTAGTTGCCAAATGATGGTTCCCACATGTTTAATGACTCATTAAGGGCTACTAAGAGCTGATCATTGAATGTATATACCAATAGTATATACAATTAGAAGTTGGGTATTGTACGAGTACTAGTACCGAACGAATACGAGTAGAATTCTTGATGAAAATGTATGAGAATGCAATTGTAACCAATTTTGGTTAGTACAAGTATTTTGATATGTGTCTTGAAGTCTTCCAAAAGTATATTAATACATCTTAATACACTACATATATATACATTTTAACTGAGTCGTTAAGTCATCGTTAGTCGTTACATGTAAGTGTTGTTTTGAAACCTTTAAGTTAACGATCTCATTTAATGTTGTTAACCCATTGTTTATTATATCTATTAAGATGTTAAATTATTACATTATCATGATATTATGATGTATGAATATATCTTAATATGATTTATATACATTAAAATGTCGTTACAATGATAATCGTTACATATATGTCTCGTTTCGAAATTCTTAAGTTAGTAGTCTTGTTTTACATATGTAGTTCATTGTTAACATACTTAATGATATATATAATTATCATTTTATCATGTTAAATATAGTGTAACAATATCTTAATATGATACATATGTATTTAGTAAGACGTTGTTATAACGATAATCGTTATATATATCGTTTCGAGTTTCTTAACTTAGTAGTCTCATTTTTATGTATATAACTCATTGTTAATATACCTAATGAGATACTTACTTATCATAATATCATGTTAACTATATATATACATATATATATATATATATATATATCCATATATATATCATCATATAGTTTACAAGTTTTAACGTTCGTGAATCGCCGGTCAATTTGGGTTGTCAATTGTCTACATGAAACCTATTTCAATTAATCAAGTCTTAACAAGTTTGATTGCTTAGCATGTTGGAAACATTCAATCATGCAAATATAGTTTTCATTTAATATATATAATTATGGAAAAGTTTGGATCACTACAAGAAGGTCAAACGATGGAAGCTTTAATGAAACCCAGGAGGGGTGGTAAACACAGATTTTGAGGTTAAGGGGCAGATTCATTTAATATATATAATTATGGAAAAGTTTGGATCACTACAAAAGGTCAAACGATGGAAGTTTGGACATGCCATTAGACAACCGGTAGTCAACACAGATTTTGAGGTTAAGGGGCAGATTCTGAATATGATAACTCATCAGTGCCAGTTTAGGGGTACACCTAAGGAGGATGCATTCGAGCATCTTCTTTCTTTCAAAAGTATCTGTAATTTGTTCAAGATTGCTCAGGTTGAAGATACAGTTATCTACTTGAGGGTTTTTCCTTGGTCGTTGAAAGATGATGCAAAGGATTATTTAGAGTCATTGCCAGAAGGTGAGATTGATAGTTCACCTACAATGGAGGATAAATTTTTGTAGCGTTTCTTTCCAGCTTCAAAAGGCTGCTAAACTACAGAGTGACATTAATCACTTTGGTCAGAAGTCCAATGAAACACTCTATGATGCTTGGACCCGGTTCGGTAAAATGCTTTGAAATTGTCCTCAACACGGGTTGAACAATTTTAATAAGGTTCAAATCTTTTATAAGGGTATTAATGTGCCGACAAGGAAAGAGATTGACATTGTTGTAGGTGGTTCTTTGATGAAAAAGACTCTGGATGAAGCGTATTAAATCATATCCGAAACTACTATGCATTCTTATGATTGGCATCAAGAGATGGATGTTTCTCGCTTTTCTCATGTTGCTAGCACTGAAACTAGTGACGAGCTTGCTTCAGTTAAGGCTCAACTTGCGACCTTTAAAAGACAGATGGATTCTATGACTAAAGAAATGCACGCGATCAAGGTTGGTTGTGAGTTATGTCAAGGACCACATCCTACGAAAGATTGTGATCAAGCGTCAATGGAGGAACAGGCTAATTATTTAGGTTATGTGAAAAAGGGTGACTTTGCTCTTAGTGAATTTCCGGGTGGAAAGCAGTTTGTCAACCAAGCAGGTAATACGAGTGGTAACAATTATCAGAATGGTAATCAAGTTTATCAAGTTAATCAGAAGATATATCAGTACAAGCCACCTGAATTTATTAACAGAAATCAACAAGCACCACCTAGAAAGTTTTAGCAACCTATGTAACCAGTTCAGCAGCCAGAAAATAAGATGCCTCCGTTGGAAGAGTTGTTAAGGGGATTTATCATGAAAACGGATGAGAGTATTACTGCTTTGAGACAGGATGGTGAATCAACAAAATAGCAAGTTAGAAGTCAGCAGGCCTCGATTCAGAATTTGGGACACGATGTGGGTTGTATTGCTCAGTCTTTATCAGAGGGACCACCGGGTACTCTCCCATCTAACACGCAGTCCAATTCGAATAACAAAGGACAGGTTAGAAATGAGCACATGAATGCCATAACCACCTGAAGTGGTTTGGTCAGTAATGAGGAGACTCTTAATGAAACGCCCCGTCCTAATCCATCCGGACGAAGTTCATATCGATTATAAACGATTCACAACAGTTGATTTCATCGCGAGGTACTTGACCTCTATATGATACATTTTACAAACATTGCATTCGTTTTTGAAAAGACAATCTTTAATTACATCGAAAGTTGACAATATGCATACCATTTCGTAATATATCTTACTATAATTGACTTAATAATAATCTTGAATGAACTCAACGACTCGAATGCAACGTCTTTTGAAATATGTCATGAATGACTAAAAATAATATCTCTAAGATGAGCAAATGCACAGCGGAAGATTTCTTTCGTACCTGAGAATAAACATGCTTTAAAGTGTCAACCAAAAGGTTGGTGAGTTCATTAGTTTAACATAAATAATAATTTCATAATTTTAATAGACCACAAGATTTCATATTTCCATTTCTCATAAACAAACGTCCCATACATAGAGACAAAAAATATCATTCATATGGATTGAACACCTGGTAACCGACATTAACAATATGCATATTAGAATATCCCCATCATTCCGGGATCCTCCTTCGGACATGATATAAATTTCGAAGTACTAAAGCATCCGGTACTTTGGATGGGGCTTGTTGGGCCCGATAGATCTATCTTTAGAATTCGCGTCAATTAAGGTATATGTTCCCTAATTCTTAGATTACCAGACTAAATAAAAAGGGGCATATTCGATTTCGATCATTCAACCATATAATGTAGTTTCGATTACTTGTGTCTATTTCGTAAAACATTTATAAAAGTTGCGCATGCATTCTCAGCCCAAAAATATAAAAGGGTAAAGAGGTAAATGAAACTCACCTAATGTATTTTGTAGTAAAAATACATATGACATCATTGAACAAGTGTAAGGTTGGCCTCGGATTCACGAACCTATATTATTTATATATATATCATTAATACATATAATCGAAATCGATTAAATTTGTATATTAATATATTCCTTATATTAGTAATTTATTGACTATTTATTTAGATATTTTAAATACTTAAAATTTTGTATACTTATATGTATGTATGTATGTATATATATATATATATATATATAGTAGGTTTAAAGTGATAGATATGATATGTTTTATAATTATCCTATATTGACGTTTAGAAAAAGAAAAAAAAAACTATCATTTTATGTTTTAAAACTTTATATTGATATATTTAAAATATTTATTTGAAATATTAATAATAACAGTGATAGTAATAATAATACTAATAATAATAAAATTATGATAGTAATAATATAATATTAATAATGATCATAATAATAATTTTATTGATAATAATTGTTGTTAATATCTTAAAAACTTAACAGTGTTGTATCTATTCTTATATATATATATGTATATGTACTTTGTTTACAATATGCACGATCATAGTTATATTCTAAACAATATAGATCTTATATACATCTAAATACTCATCTTATTCTAGATCATAAGAATTTTCATAATTTCTAAGTTTAGTTCATACATGTATAATACGTATTAATAATAATAATCATAATAGTATTGCAATAATAATTAATACATATCTTAGTGATAAAATTACATTTTAATGATAAATATAATATTAGTTCTACCAAAAATGTTAATAATATTTATTTTACTACTAATCTTATTACTTATATAGCAACAATCATAAATATTAATAATAAAAATAATAATAATACTTAATAATAATAATAATAATAATAATAATAATAATAATAATAATAATAATAATAATAATTTCTAAAAAAGGAGACTACCTTAGAAAGAACCCTTAAAAAGAAAATGCACCCAACCGGGTTCGAACCCGAGACCTCTCGATATCCAACACAACACCATAACCATTCCTCCAGCACCACTTTCCTGAATTATTCGCTAGCCCATATTATTTAACCCCTAATCTATTTCATCTCCTTCACCTTCTTCCCAAATTTCCATCGATTAAAACAATGATAAATAAAACAATGAATTCAAGGTTTGAACTAGTGTGAAAGTTGAAAACAAATATTTCAGATGTAATATCCAAATTAGTTAACAAAAAAATAAATGAAAACAGGTCGCTGTATAGCTCGCGACTATATAAAAAAATACAAATTGATTTTTGATTCAAGGACGTTTTACCCAATATTTATAACATGAAATAGGTTGCAAATCATCATTAGAAATTTTATAAATCCTCAATTGATCCAATAACATCAAAACGCCTTCGAATTTTATGATGAACAAAATATTTGACTTTTGACTTCGATACTTTGACTCGTAAATTTGAAACGGATAATAGGAATTAGAAGGTATAACTTTGCAGATAGTTTACACACGCGTTTCCTAACAAAATTGCATTTTTACATTTTGCATTTTCGTTCGAAATCTAGGTTTTTGCAGTTTGAGTTTATGAACAAATTTATGCGACTAATTTTTCTGTTTTAATTTGCAAATAAAATTGATAATTGATAGTGTGGATGTTATGTTGATTGGATAACATCATAATTCAGTGTCACCCCTTGTTTTATGATGCAATTTGTGGACAGAAGAAATTCAGTCGTACCTCAAATGAATAAATAAATAAAAAGTTGATTAAAGTTTTTAACTGCTTTTGTTTGCGAATGATAAAGTAGTCGTTCAATTGGATTTTAGTAGACAAATCGAATATTTGAAGGAAAAAAAAAATAGATTTGCTCGTGGTGTAAAAACAGTTTTAGATTATATGTTCCATATGTAATTAATTAACATTAATAATTATTATTAATAATAATTATAATAATAATAATAATAATAATAATAATAATAATAATAATAAATAATTATACTGACATACTTTATTAATATGTATTATTAATAATAAAATTAGTAATAATAACAATAAATATATAATTAATAATAATAATACTAGTTATAATAATGTTAATAAAAATCATAATACTATTACTTTAATATTTTATATATAATGAATTTGTATTTATAATTTATATATTCTAATTAATATTATTAACATTGTTAATATTGAAAGTAATGACAATATAACTTTATTCATTCTTGTATTATATATGTAATATATACTATCTTATAATTATAATAATAACTTTTATTATATATTTACATTTTATATATGCTACATAATAATAGAATTTATATATATGTATCTACGTATAGCTTAATTTTTTTTTTACTAAAAACTTTTTATCTTGTGAATTATTTTACATAATTAACTTAATTGATTAATTTGTATTTTATTATATCAATTCATTACATTTACTCATACTTATTTATATATATATATATATATATATATATATATATATATATATATATATATATTTGCAATAATTGTTCGTGAATCGTCGACATAGTCAAAAGGTAATTGAATATATAAACACCGTTCAAAATTGTTAAGACTTTAACATAACAGACATTGTTTATCGTGTCGGAAATATATGAAAATTAAGTTTAAATTTGGTCGAAAATTCTCGGGTCGTCACACTTAAGTCTCCACCTATTGTTTCTCCTACTATTTTGCAAGTACAAAATGATGAGCAGTCAAAGGACGAAAGTTCTAAGGATGATGAGCCAAAGGCTCAGGGGCAAAAAGAAAGATGATCCACTATAGGTCATAACTAAGCCGCCATTGAAGGTGGACAAAGCACCAATTCCATATCCTAAAGCTCTAAAGAAAGATAAGCTGGCGAATCAGTATAAGAAGTTCTTGGATATGATTAATCAAATCAGCATCAATATGCCATTGGCGGAAGTGATTAAAGGAATACCCAACTACGATAAGTTTCTAAAGGACCTGATCTCTTCAAAAGCTAAGTACCAAGAGGTGTCGGCCATGTTTCTCAATGAGGCGTGTTCGGCCATTTTGCAAAAGTAAAAGATGCCACCAAAATTGGGAGGCCCGGGTAGCTTTATTATTCCTTGTTTATTGGGTGATTTGGCAGTGTACGATGCACCAGCCAATTTAGGGGCAAGCTTTAATTTAATGCCCTATTAATTGTATTTGAAACTTGGTCTAGGAGACTTGAAATCGACTAGAATGGGAATCCATTTGGCTAACCATTCTTTTGACCCACCAATAGGTGTTGCCGAAGACTTAATAGTTAGAGTTAGCCACCCTTGTCCAAATGAGGAACCATTAGTCTTTCAGGCCGATTTTGTGGTCCTTGAAATGAAAGAGGACAATAAAGTACCAATCATTCTAGGTCGACCTTTTCTAAACACCGCTGATGCTATTATCCATGTTCAACAAAACCAACTTAGCATAGGTGTAGGTGATGAAAGAGTGACTTGCAATGTAGACAAAGCCATGAAACAACCCAAGTCCACTGATATATTACTTGCTTTAAAATTGATATAATAGACTTGTGTGATGAGCATGATTTACAGGAATTCTTGAAAGATGATGTCACAGGTAGTGATGATAATGGATTTGATGAGAAAATGGTTCACTTTAAACAAAAGGAGGATTATCAACTTATGACAATTCGGGCCAACGAACCAGAAAAGTGTGAAAATAAAGGGAACATTGATGAATGGCTCGATAACAATGTCACTATTAGTAATATAATTGGTCATGATACTTGGGATTATGATGGGCGATTTGAAGATGCGCCTGATGATGCGGATTTCGAGGTCATTTCGGATGAATATTTTAGTGAGTTCCATGAAGAGTTGTCTTTAGAAGAAAATTTGAGTGGGGGACCGGTGATTCTTCGTCAAGAAGCAGATCCGGGTGAGGTTTTGTCCGAATTTAGTATTATAGGAGTTTTGCCTCATTTTGCTAATGATCACCAGGAATTAAAAGTAATGAATCCACAATTAATATCATGTCCTACGAAATGTGTAGACGATTGTTCCATGACAATTGTCCACTTTGTTCTTTGGGAGAATCTAATTCGATAATTACGCTAGGAAATAATACGAAGTGTAAGGCGTATGTGTTGCTTAGTAATGTGATGGTAAGTGTCAAGGGAGTTTTTCTTGAAGTACCATTCATTATTTTCGACATGCCGACGGATGAGGAGGTCCCATAATTAGTAGGTCGTGGTTTTATTGCACCGCGGGTGGAAAAATCGACTCGGGGGCAGGAGCTATAACTTTTGAAGGAGGTAAGGGCACTTTTAGATTATGTAATTCAAAAAATATGAGGTTCCCTTCAGCATATATAATTGAAAAGGAATTTGAGGATGGTTATTTTGAAAGTGATGAGGATTCGAGCAAAGTGGAATCTATTCAGGTGAACACGATAAAAGAGACACCGAAAATGGAAAAAGAACCGGATGTAAATGTAGAGGAGATTCGAGAAATGCTTGAAAAAAATGTGGGGTAAGAAAAATATGGACAAGTTCATAAAAAACACCAAAACTTCGTTTGTCGATGATGAAGGATGGACAATCGAAGAGGTTGAGTATATTAAGCCCACACCACAGTGCAAATACTAGCCTCGTAGAAGACTTAGAGATCCGGGGGAATTTTCAGTCTTATGTCGGTTTCGGAATGGAAAGCTTTACTCGGCGTTACTAGATTCAGGTGTGAGTGTTAATATGATGTCGGCTGAGATTGCAAAGTCGTTGGGAAATCGAGAGCTAGTCCGCACTAATACATGCATCCATTTTAGGAATCAAACCGTTGACAACCCAATAAGAATTGAAGTAGATGTTCCTATTATCATTCACGGCGTCAACTATGAATAAAATTTCTTCATCATAAATTGTGCACCGGACAAGAACACATCGATAGTGTTGGGGCGGGGATTCTTGGCAACCGCGAGAATGACATTGGATTTCGATACAGGAAAATTAGTGATACGAGATGAGGATATAATGACTACTCTCAAGGACAGATTTTGGTATAGATACGACTCTAGCAACATCGGAGTCGTGGACCCCGACGATTGCTAAGCATGGGTGAGGAGTTGAGTACGCGACTCCGAAGTAAACATCGCACAAGCGTGTAAAGCTTGTAAGCTTGTTCATTTCATTTCATTTTCTTTTATTTTTATTGCATGACATTTTAAAACAAAAATATCATAAAAAGTATAAAATCTTGAAAAAAAAAATGTTGGGGACTGTATCGCAGCCGCAACCAAGGCTGTCGCGACCGCGATTCATTCACAGAACATTGGTTGCCAGAAAAAGGTCCTATCGCGACCGCGATCCAAGAAATCAGAAAACTGGTACCGGGTAGTACTCGATCGCGACCGGGATAACCCCATCGCGACCGTGACGCTACCCCATCCCAAACTCGTTTTATGCTTTTATCTGCTGTTTTGTTTTCAAAATCCACACACACATACATACACCCGCCGAATTTTGAGCTCCCACATACAAACCCTAATCGATTTTTACTTTAAATCAACATCAAATCCATTTTTACTTTAAGACTAAGGTAACGATTCTTGTAACACCCCGTTTTTCTTCATACATGTTCTAAGGTATGTATTTGATCCTTTGAATTTGACGACCCGGAAATTTCTGACCAAATTTAAACTTAATCTTTATATAGTTTCGACACGATAAGCAAAGTCTATTATACTGAGTCTCAAAATTTTTTAACTGTTTCATGAAATCATTTGACCTTCAACCAGTCCGAAGATTCACGAACAAATATATATATATATATATATATATATATATATATATATATATATATATATATATATATATATATATATATATATATATATATATATATATATATATATATATATATATATATATATATAAATGTATATAATTTCTCTCATAGATTATGTAACTCCTGACTTATATGTAATTAGTAATTAATTTATTATATAATATAGATATAAAAGTGATATTTAAATATACTATTAAAATTTAATAATTAATTTCAATTTACTATAAAAGTGAAACTATATGTTAGGAGATGAAAAATCGAAGGAGTAGGCGTGTGTTTACCCTTTGTGACAAAGGTCACAGATTATATCTATTTATGAATTTGTTAGGATCACCTAACAGAAACGTTGTATTTTAGTAACTGATAAAACACCGGTGGTGGATGTTGTTCTGTTATGTAATTAGACATAATTGTCTATGTATTTAAAATAAGTGGGTTGCTTTATTAAAATATACCCGTGACTTTCTTTATTACATTTTGTGTTTGTTTCCACCATCGCAAGTTAAAACATACACATATTTTTAAATACTATTATCTTTAGATTATTTTTTGGAAGTGTCGGTAGAGATTTGAAATATCCAAAATCAAATCAAATTTTGTACACAATACAAGAATATATATTGTTAAAGACTTAGGCGGCTAACTGTTTACATCAATGATTTAAGATTCACTGTATCACTAACACATTTTCATTTTTCCTTTTTCATCAACTTGATTGATGATTGATATATTGTATTATATGTAAATGTGTTGTATGCATATATAAAACACACACACATACATAAATTCATTACTTCTTCTTCAACTTTACATTACCGACGACCTCTATCTTCACGTCACTGAAATCATCGCCTATCACCACCATCGACTTCCATTATAACTACCAACAACTTCCACGACCTACATTTTATTCTATCTATTTCTTTCTTTTCTTAACGGGCACCACAAATCACTCCCGAGCACCACTTGTGTTCTATGTTTTATTTATGATTCGGTCATCATCCATCGCCATTAGACAACCAAGAACTCACCATCATAAACCATCATCAAACCCACTTGAAATACTCTTGAACCACCTTCTTCGTGTAACTCACTTCGACCACCTTCATCACCTTACCACGACCACCATCAAACATCTCTATCACCATAATTCACCACCACCACTACACCGGAGCACCACCATGATTCATCCTCTCTCTCTCTCTCTCACTATATCTTCTCTTTTTGTTTTGGATGTCAACCTCCATCACCCTCAACCACCACTCCCGGTCACCATCATGTTCAACCACCTCAATGACACCATCACCATCACAACCTACTTATGTAGCTTCTACTGTTACGGGTTATATTTTTTTCCTTCTTCGAACTGTAACAGCCCAAATGAGAAACCATCGAATTTTTATTTCTTTGCAGCTATGATGCTACTTTCCTATTCGAGAAAAACTGTTCCAACCACACCCTCTTGTTTATGTTTTCTACGGGAACTATTAACCGCTGGTTCTTGTTCTTAATCACAACCGAGAACCACCACTGTCACCACCATGAAAACCGATCATATTTACTTCTGTTATATATATATATATATATATATATATATATATATATATATATATATATATATATATATATATATATATATATATATATATATATATATATATATATATATATATATATATATATATATATATATATATACACACATATATATATATATATATACATATATATATATACATACATATATATATATATATATATATATATATATATATATATATATATATATATATATATATATATATATATATATATATATATATATATATATATTGTGTTTCCTGTTCTTCAACTTTGCAAGTGACCATCAACCACAAACCGAAGACATTTTTGTTTCTACTTCTAATTAATGCTCTATTATATATTGCACATCCCTCTTTCTTCATTCCTTCATGGCCGAAAAATTCCTTGCTTTTGAATCCCTTCTTCTTCGTGGTAGGACAAGGAAGACCCACCCTCTCTTTATATGAAACCATAAACCCTTTTGGATTGTTGGCCGAATTCCTTTTTGCTAATTGGTTTAACGATGATACAGTGAAGATGAATGATGAAATGAGTATTTGACAATAAAACTTATTCGCTTAAATAAGAGTAGTGTGAGGTGTTGGTTTCATTTTTTTTAAAGCTATATCCCACACCAAGGTAAAAGGTTGCCGATATGTATCATAGGTGTAGTCTAGTGGGTTGTAAAGTGATGTTCGGAGTAGGCTGAAAATGAAATAAAATAATGTTACGGTATATTGATTTGAATGGTAGGTGATGTAAGGATGGGTGGGGTATATGATGATGAAGAACCGAAAACAATTTGGTTACCTGCTATCGAATTTTTCTTACTGATTCCGTTTCTGATTTGGGTCGAGACATCCACACACAATTCTCTTTTGGGCTGCTTATATTTAAAAGGGCTACTGTATTGGGCTGTTAACGAAATTCAGTTGGTACCTGTCGAAGCCCAACACAAATCCTATAGAACGTTTGTTTTCTTTTGTTGCTATATGATATTCTGTTTAAACCAAACGATGATGAAGATGGGTAATTACACGATAATGATGATGATTACCTAATGTAAGGAGTGTTAATGTTATATGTGAGAATGATGATGACGTTTGAGCATATGATAATCATGTTATGATTAGGGTTTAAGGATGATAGATGATACATGATTTGTAGATGATGAGGTTTTGATGGTTTATAGAATTTAGATCACGATATAGAACAGATATATAGAAACAGACGAATAGTTAAGGGGTGTGGTGGGTTAGCGAGAGGTCTCAGGTTCGAGCCTTGACTAAGGCATTCTTTTTTTTTGGAAAAAGCTTTGAAAGGTAGTTTCTAGTATTATTATTATTATTACTATTAATTAATATTATGATTATGACAAACATAAAAATAAATATAATTTATGTTAAGAAATATCAAGATAAAAATAAGTATGGTTGTGATCATAGTTAAGATAATTACAACCGATAAGATTAATTATATGCACGTTTACAATTAAAATAATATACGGATATAGTTATGAATATAATTAAGTCATGATTAAACAAAATTTTCATTTTCACTTTTATTAAAACTATTATTTTTATTAGTATTATTGTCATTATCATTATTATTATTATTATTATTATTATTACTATTACTGAAAGTATCATTATTTTTAAGATTTATCATTCTTATTAAAATAAGTATTATTATTAAAATTAACGTTTTTATTAAAATTATCATTATTATTATTATTAGATTTATCATGATTTTTAGTATTATCTTTATCATTATTATTATTAGTATTATTAATTATTAATGTATCAAATAAAGATTTTTCTACATAAAAGTATATTTATGACATAAGACATGATTATATTAATATATTTGTAATTAATATTAATTATCTAGTTAAAGTATATAAAAATAAATATATCTAATTAAGATATTAATGAAACATTAAAAATAAAAACTATATCACAAATAATATGTAAATTTGTTAGATTACAATTATATGTGTTAATATATATATAACTGATATAGGTTCGTGAATCCGAGGCCAACCCTGCATTGTTCAGTTTCGTCATGTGAATATTTTTACTACAAAATATTAGATAGTGAGTTTCATTTGCTCCCTTTTTAAATGCTTTTGCAATATATATTTTTTTGGATTGAGAATACATGCGCTGCTTTTATAAATGTTTTACGAAGTAGACACAAGTAATTGAAACTACATTATATGGTTGAATTATCGAATCGAATATGCCCCTTTCTAGTCTGGTAATCTAAGAATTAGGGAACAGACACCCTAATTGACGCGAATCCTAAAGATAGATCCATGGGCACTAACAAGCCCCAGTCAGAGAATTGTGTTAGAACATCATATGTATATTAACGATTACAATCTGCGTTCAAATCCTCCGAAATTCCTGAAGACACTTTAAATAATGAACAATCGAGATGATGATCTAACCACATGTTACCCACAGTTATGTACATGAAAAACTCTTGAAACCAAAGTAAAAGTTTAAACACGTATCTGCGTCAGATTCTTTGGCATTTATTAGCAAAAAGAATTTTGCAATTCCTTTTCAAAGTAGCCAGTTTTGTCACAGCTCCAGCAAGACAACTTCGACTTTCCATTTGAAACATCTTATTATAACCTTGTTATATACGTGGCCCTTTCACCATCATTACCGGGGGAACCGTTTATGTTCCACCACATTAGCAATACATTTACCAACAACTCCACTGATCTTTGATTTTTCTGAGAAATCATTATATTTAAACCCCTTCATTTATTCATTTGCACCTTGTAACGAGAATTTCCATACGAATCATCGGGAATTAGCAATCAGTATTTTGAAATCTCGCAGCATGTCTACGCTAATAGTTATATGTGTACATATAACGGACTTACACACTTCGAATGTGAAGTTTCTGAAGAAAAAAAAAACACCCCGAACTGCGGAATAGTTCTCGAAATGCTGATGAAGTAGCAAAAACTATAAATGACCTTGACAGTAAAAAGTTTGATGATAAAGAATAGTGTGTTGGCAAAGCTAAAAAAAAGAGAAGGTTTGGAACTGGGAAACGGATTGAGCAAAGTATGAAGGAGACTGTGGATAAATCACAAAGACTAAACCTGCCTTCAAAGAATCCAAATGATTTAGTATCTGTTGGAGCCATTAACGAATACCTTGCTCCTGACTCTAAACCCCTGTGGACAATATTCTTTATCATCCTCTGATATTAGAAATTCTAAGATATCGTCGTATCTTTCATTATAAATATCCTCCATATTTCTGAAGATATTTTCATAATTATTCTTATCTGAAATCATTTATCAACTCGCGTTATCTGTGTTACATCATAAAAGAAACTATTTTAGTTTCTAAATGAAATGTCCCGTTCATATCAATTATA